>NW_026782206.1:0-199699 GCF_031769215.1 Ylistrum balloti
TAATAGAGGTGCCTGAAGTGCATACATTTAAAGTATGTATCAATATTCAAAATAAACACATAAGGATTTTGGATTTTGACATTTCAACTTGCTGATAGCATCTACTTGAATGAAGTTTTAATATGTATTATAGCTCTGCCCTGTCTGATCATTGTCTGAGGCAAACTTTACTCAAGCTGTCAATCCTTACACTCACAATAACATAATGAAGGGAGCCATGAAATTTACAGTGTTGTTGAAGTCCCTTAAGATCCTTCCATCTATGAAAAGCATCTGTTAAGAAACAGATTTTTAAAATTTGAGTCAATTGGACCACTTTTGGCCCTGCCCGTCATGGCACTATGGAGTGGAGACTTAAATTCATTATTTTGACACATGACACCAAACAAAAGAGGATCATGATAGGTCACCATGAAACTTTGTGATAACAAGGATTGTTTATAGATGGACCACAGACCAGGGATGTAGGGCAATTTGATGACACCAAGAAAGATTGATAACACTGGTCATGATCACATACAAAAGGCAGTAGTAATATTGGACTTCAACAGAGTTGGTTTATTATTGAGTAGTTACATTAAAACATGTGACAAAATGATGTATAGGAAGCCTTTAGAAGTCAAGAGATTTAAAACGGCAGCTAGATACACACAGTGGGCAGGACTATATACAACACAGAGTTAAATTACTGTACACACTCAATCGCACCATCTGTCACACTCCACACATGTCTGGCAACATCTCCTCTCGCTTGACATTCCAATATACATTTTACATACTATAAATGCACTAAAGAGGGCAGAAAAAAAATCATATCCCCTTTTCTTAAACTATTACATTGCATTGCTCTCTCTCACCTACGAACAGTGACACAATTTACAATATACATTTATACACACCTATGATGGAAATACTCCAAGCTATAATTTGTCAATTTAATTGCAAGCAATTTGTTACAAGGTTGATAAATATGGCTAACAAGGCAGTAAGACATATACTACTTAGTAGTATAGGTAGTGTTGTACCTCTTTGTGAAACTTGTTAAGAACCTAGTACGATACTGTTGTGTAGCTGTAACAGTGAGAGTTTCTGGTGAAAACAAAAGCCTAACAATATAGTGATAACTGAATGATTTACTTTCTCTTAATAACAACAGCTCTACAACTTTTTAATAAGCAATGCATGAGTTGTAAATGATATTTCTTTTAACATAATCTCTGCAAACTTGTTGATAATCTGTCCTCATGCAGAATTTTTGGAGTTTCAAAAGTGTCAAAACTCCAAAGAGTTGTCATGTTTTCCCAACTAAGTAGCATATTTCTGTTATCTGAAACAGTTATCCCATTAATTACAGGACTTCAATAAGATCATATCCTAAATGGTTAGGACTAAGAGTCTCATACAAATGTTTTTTCATTTTTTTGTATAGTGTGCAAACATTTTTTTTTCAACCCTTGTCAACTGCATGATGAAAGATCCAATTGTATCAAGTTCACATGTTTAACATCAGCCTTAAAGTAATGGACTATTTCATCTGTCTGAAACACGAGGCTACAAGCATCAATTACCAGTACACACAACTTAAAATCAACTTGTTTTCTATAAAAAACAATAAGTCAATGATTAAAAGACAGCCTTTATGTATATTCTAATCAATATCAGGAGATTCACACTAAGCTCTGTATGGATCTTTTTGTCAATGAAAATAAAACTGACACTTATTTCTCAAGAGTATAAATAAACCATACAGGAGAATTTGGCAAGATGACAGAAAATTATGCATTTCTAGTGAGAAAAATATGATCATTTGACACAATTTACATATTTACAATATATACAGAGAAGAGTGGTATGTACAGGGTAGGAAATTCATTCCATTGTGTGAGGAGGCTAACATTTTCTCATTTATGCCCTATAACATATTTCATATACAGTAGATTCAAAAATAGAACACTTGTACATACTGAACATTGCATTGGTGAAAACATGGCACAGTTACTCTCTGTGAGAGATACATAGTAACACTATCGAAAAACAATACTTCACACACGCACAAACACAGTGTAATTTCAACAGTGTAGTCCCACCACATAAGATTCTAAAAACAAATAGTATCCTTGTAAGTTTTGAGCCTCTTGTTAATCTTAACTTAAAAAACACTACTAAAACCAAGTAGTATGCTATCAGGCGATAAGCGATTCATAAAAATTCAATGTCATGAATAAAGTTAATGATAATAATTTGAACCAAAACATAGATGGGACAATTTACAGATAGGCATTCCATCTTCAGTGATGCATATGTATTGTACTTTCCATTATATGGGTGAAACTACTGAGAACATGGATAAATTCTCAATAGAGTTTTTGTATCCTAAGAAAATTCAAACTTACCTTGTACTGAATTTCAAAAAATCATTATGGCGGCTTACCTGCATTTAAAAAATCAACTTGGCTTAAAAAATATGAGGTTTTTGTAAACCTTGCAGATCAGTGTAACATGAGATGATGATCAGACTGATATGCAAAGCATTAACAGAACTAGGACAACTTATCTTGGAGTGGAATTTCTGCCTTTTAAATCACTTTTAGTGATGTGAAAACAGAAGCTGCTTTCAATCATTTTGTTACTCTGTATGAATAAGGTAAAACTTTATCATTTCCTATAAAAATTTTCTTATGTTGGAATTCCTCACTCTTGCAAAATTTCCATGACTCAGTTTGGCTTTGTTAGGTCCACAGTCGGTCTGTGTAAAATTAATCCTGTAGCAGGTCAATAGTTGACTTTGTCTTATGTGTCCAAGAAAGTCCATGATCAACTGCGTTGGAACTGTGTGTCCTAGCCAGTCCACAGTTGACTTTGTTGGATCTATGTGTCCTAGTAGGTCCACAGTTGACTTTGTTGGATCTATGTGTCCTAGTAGGTCCACAGCAGACTTTGTTGGATTTATGTGTCCTAGCCTGTCCACAGTAGACTTTGTTGGATCTATGTATCCTAGCAGGTCCACTGTTGACTTTGTTGGATCTATGTGTCCTAGTAGGTCCACAGTAGACATTGTTGGATTTATGTGTCCGAGCCTGTCCACAGTAGACTTTGTTGGATCTATGTGTCCTAGTAGGTCCACAGCAGACTTTGTTGGATTTATGTGTCCGAGCCTGTCCACAGTAGACTTTGTTGGATCTATGTGTCCTAGTAGGTCCACAGCAGACTTTGTTGGATTTATGTGTCCTAGCCTGTCCACAGTAGACTTTGTTGGATCTATGTATCCTAGCAGGTCCACTGTTGACTTTGTTGGATTTATGTGTCCTAGCAGGTCCACTGTTGACTTTGTTGGATCTATGTGTCCTAGAAGGTCCACAGTTGACTTTGTTGGATCTATCTGTCCTAGTAGGTCCACTGTTGACTTTGTTGGATCTATGTGTACTAGAAGGTCCACAGTTGACTTTGTTGGATCTATGCGTCCTAGAAGGTCCACAGTTGACTTTGTTGGATCTATGTGTCCTAGTAGGTCCACAGTTGACTTTGTTGGATCTATGTGTCCTAGAAGGTCCACGGTTGACTTTGTTGGATCTATGTGTCCTAGTAGGTCCACAGTTGACTTTGTTGGATCTATGTGTCCTAGCTGGTCCACAGTAGATTTTGTTGGATCTTTGTCATAGCAGGTCCTGATCGCCTTTTTTAGAGTTGTGTGCACTGGCTGTTCCATTATCGATTTTGTTAGATTTATGTGTCTTAGCAGATTAATGATCGACTTTGTTAGATCTATGAGTCATAATAAGTAATTGGTGAAATTTGTGTCCCTGCAGGTTAACGGTAGGCTTTGTTAGAGGTGTCCTAACAGGTTTGTGGTTGGCTTTTTTAGGTGTCCTGACAGATCTGTGATCAGCTTTGCTACAGGTGTCCTACAGTGGTCAGCTTTGATAGGTGTCCTGACAGATCTGTGATCAGCTTTGCTACAAGTGTCCTTACAGGTCAATGGTAGGCCTTGTTAGGCGTCCTGACAGATCTGTGATCAGCTTTGCTACAAGTGTCCTAACAGGTCAATGGTCAGCTTTGTTAGGTGTCCTGACAGATCTGTGATTAGGTTTGCTACAAGTGTCCTTACAGGTCAATGGTAGGCCTTGTTAGGTGTCCTGACAGATCTGTGATCAGCTTTGCTACAAGTGTCCTAACAGGTCAATGGTAGGCCTTGTTAGGTATCCTGACAGATCTGTGGTCTAGATGTGTCCTTACAAGTCCATAGTTGACTTTGTTGAGGTGTCCTAATAGGTCCAGGTTTTATGTGTCCTTGCAGATCCATTTCTACTGAGGAGATGCCATATGACTATCACACATTGCCTACAGTTGATTGTTATGAATGAGTCCTAGAATACCTAGGGTTTCTTTGGCGTTGCTGTGGTTGATGATTCTGGACTGTCTGGTTTAAGAATCTGGAAGCTGATGAGATATTCAGGATAAGCCTGCAAAAATAAAATACATGCGGTTTTAAATTTATTGATATGTTATACAGCACTCAACATCCATAACACTATTGTAACTAATGCTAAAAATGTAATATAATTTAGTTATATCTCTTGCCTTGCACTGGTATAAAGTTATCTTCCTTCACATTCAGCATGGAAAAGTTATTAACAACACAAGCATGATTCCTTCCCATTATATTTGAAATAAATATGATAATATGTTCAAATCAATGTTTCCATCTGAAGGAATCACTAATAATATATAGTCTATGATACAGATTCTATCTTACCTGTTCTCCCCTGTACACCACGTACTCGGGATACATAAGGCCTCCACTGCTTGGCCGCCCAATAATAGAGTGATGGCCAGGCGGTGAGTGTGCCATCTTTATTGCACTAAACTGAAGGAAAGACTTTCCAAGTGTCACTCGACACAGCAGCAGTTGTCTACAACATAACAGATACACATGGAAACATTGTTGTAACTTCCAATCAAATTGTTTGGGTTGATATAAGCTGGTAAATATAAATCAATCTGTTGAAAACTGTTTTAAACTTTTAATTAGTAAGAAAATACAAAATTTTCATTTCAAGACTCAATATTGACATTCCCATTTGCTAACAATGGAAACATTTCATTTTCATAAATTTACAAATGCATTCCATATGTTTTGATGCAAAAGAAGTTGTGATATACCTGTGACAGATGTAACAAGACCGGTCCTTGTGAAGAGGACAACCAGTACCGCCGCCTATACCGTACACATACTGGTTACTTTTGGACGAGTTCTCAGCAAAGTAGATACCTGTAATGTACATTGAAATCTATAGCTTTAGTTTGATAACAAGTTCTAATGACAGGCCAAAACCTGGAGACTACTTTTAAAATTATATAATATCGCCATCAATCATATGCTTTTGCAGCTAAGTATGATTTCATATGCTCTGATAGCTATCTATGTATGCTTTCACATGATTTAGCAGCTATCACATTTCACTTCATTTCAGATATCAAAATATTTACCATGTAAAAACCATTCCTAAGATATGCTTAAACATTCCTAGAATTATTTTTTTGTGTGGAAAACACTGGTCTGTGCATTCAACTGATAGATTGATATGAATGTTAGCATTACATTAAAGTAGCCAATTGCAGTATACCAACATAGCCTTTCTCCCAAAATGGCTTTTTAGGATATAACTACTGACCTGCTCCAAACATGCCCCCAATATAAGCATGTCGCTCGTCAAAGCCTTTGTGTACAATGGCGTTGATGAAAGGTGAGCCATGGAACAGTAAGCGTTCATTCTCATGGCCGTGGTTTTCTTCTGAGACTTCTTTCCGTCGATGACAATATCTACCCCAAAGGCGCTTATTACTGATCTTCTGGATCTGTGATTACATCATATGAACAATACATTAATTTTTCTTATATCTGCATCATTGGTAATTTATGTTTCACATCCTGTGTACCATATTATTCTTATTAACACACCATTCTCACATCTTTGTAGAATATTTTCCTTTTATAATTTACCATGTGGTAAGTCCCTCTTTGTAATTAATTGAAAGAGCAAAATATTTGAATAAATTTTAATTGTATTTAATTGTTCAATAAACCATGGAAAGCACCTGGACCTCTAAGTGTGTAAGTACAAATGATAGTTACGTTATAATTAAAAATTCAATTCCTTTTTATACACAAGTGGCAAAATGTTTGTAAAAATTGTCTTACAATGTTTCATATACTGATGGTACTCATATACCCATGCTGTCCCTAAAGTTTCTTATACTATTAACATATATTTAGACCAACAGTCTGAAAATTCTGCTGTCAATTAAACCCACCCTCTTTGAAGAGTTTTTGGATCCCAGCTGTATTAGAATATACCTATGGTTAGAATAACAGTCTTCTGCTGCAAGGCACTATAACTATGACCTAATGGAGAAATCTCAGAATAATTACTCAGGATGAGAACTTTTACTTTCCATGATTTCTGTTTGAGAAAATAATTTAAGAATCGATTCTTCTTGCAACTTACCTTATTAATATTATAACGGTTGAAAATTCCTCCTACATTTTCTTTATGTTCTCGTATTGTACTTTGCATCTGCAAATAAATATCACTCAGGTGAGTATTATCTGACCAGGGTTCAGATTCACTGACTTAAACATGTGTTTGTAAAACAACACTTAAATCACTTCATAGGATTATAAATTACATATTTACAAGAAAAATCTGGTGAAAATTTGTAATAAAGTCTACCTTTACAGTATGCTTACCTGTTCCTCCACAGATATATATTCTGGGTCATCTGGCTGTAGGTCAACAAGGACAGTACCTTGGTGTGGAACTGCTGCCAATATGGAGGACTGACCTATGGTGAGATACAAATGTTTTAACTGGATATCTGGGTTTTTTAAAAGTAAAATCTTTATAAAAGTTTTGACCTATAGGTGACCTTATTCTTATGTACTCTCCTACCTGAAGCAGTGAATACATTTCAAGGTTCTTTATGAGGTACTACACATCAGTCGCTAGTTCTAACAAGATGTAACTCAAAGATAATTTAACCAGAAGAATCAATATGACTCTAATGTGTTTTATTCAACAACGATAAATAATCACATTTCTTCACTACACACTCCCAATTCCAGGATGATAGTCTGATTTATTACATACTCTTTAACACTTTTCTGATGGTAAGTGTATAGAATACAGCCTGAATATGTCTGTTTCACTTGTAGTAACTTGGTAATAATTAGCATGACTAACTTGTAATTAATATAATAATGACAGGAGAACATGACCATTTAGACTATAACAAATCTTTAAAATCATTCAATATATCATATAATGGTCACATTATTCACTATACAAACAAATGCATTCAGATTTAGTTGAGCCATACAACTTACCTTTATTTCCGGAGATGAGTTTCTCCACACCTTTGAGAATCTTGTGGCGATGGCCATAAGCATTGATACCAATGTCTTTAAGTTCATCATGGCCCATTTCCACAAGAATGTCCATTGTTATTTGTTCTTTCTCAAAAATATCTCGTAACTGATCGAGTCCCACTGAGGTTAAGAACGAGGACACACTAACACCCTCTATACTACGTTCTCCTTCAGCCATTGTACGTTCCATGGCCCCATCTCCCACCTGTGGTGACACTGGCAGTGAAATTCCTCCTGTAGCTCCCAGTGAGGACATACCCGTCCCATTGTCATTAGTACTGTTGAACATTGAACTGCAAAGCAAGAGACAATCTTAAGTAAATACTAATCATAACTTGACAACTAATGATCTTGCTGACTTATTTGGTATTATAAGCAGCTCCTACAGAAATTTGATAATTTTAGTGAGAACGGTACAAGAATGTATATAAAATGAGAAAAAAAAAGAGTGAAAAACAAGAGGCCCATGGGCCTTAACGGTCATCTGACATTAGATACAAGATATTTGACCCCTGTGACCTTTAAAGTGGGTCAAGGTCATTCATTTGAACAAACTTGGTAGAGCTCCATGCCAGTATGCTCTGTGCCAAGTATTAGCCCCCTAGACCTTCTAGTATTTGAGAAGAAGTTGTTTGAATGAAAAGTTTATGCACGGCGGACGACGACGGACGAAGCATGATGGCTATAGGTCATCTTGACCCTTTGGGTCAGATGACCTAAAAAAAGACTTCTATTCATACCAAACATATTGCTTTATTTTATCATTATTTATTAATTAAAAAGAACATCCCGCCCTCCTTTATCTATAATTGTTTACCTGTTATTTGACGAACTACTAGCACTACTGGTGTTGGTGGTATTAACACTGGTAACCTGTGATTTAGGGAGGGTTGGGGGTTGTGTGGTGGGGGGCATGGCATCCTGTATCAGCGCATTAACATCATCTGCCTGTAACATCAACAACAATAATTATTTAACAATTAAAGCAATAGACCAACATACACTTGCACTGCCAATCACAAAAATCCTCTGATAGGTTAATTCATAGAGTCCTGCAATTGTCAATTTCAAATTTTAATGTGAACAAAAAATCACATACTGCAGCGATAACACAAACTTGTTTCTATGACATCCAGTATTTCAGCATGGCAAGATTTAGAAAATAAAACACTTACTGTTGCAAGGTCTAATGGTGTTTGTCCTTCCTGGTTCTTCATTGTTGGGTCTGCTCCGTGTGCAAGCTAGTGTAACAAAAAGACATCAGGTTAAGGTATGATTTTGAAAATACAAATAAACTGGTGTCTTTTGTGAAACATTTGTCTTGTGTGCATATATTTGAATGTACAAATCCCAGTTTGTCTTGGGTGCGCGATTCCCTTCCTTTCTAGGGAATACAAATGCCAACATGTCTGAGTGGGTACACTGGTAAAATCGTACAGAAACAAACCAATGATTCTTTCATTGATTCCCATACTGGGGATCATTGTCAGAGGTAAAAAGTTGTAAACAAATGGAATATTTTTGATTCTATTAAAATTAATTTTACACTCTGTTGAAACTGTTGACTCACCAACAAGGCACAGAGTTGAGTTCGACCTTTCTGTGCTGCTTCATGTAAAGGGGTAAATCCCCATCGGTCTACAGCATTTACACAGGTGTTAAACTTAATCAGCAGGGCTGCTATATCAACATGCTGAAAAATGAGGACAACAAACTGTCATACATACGATCACTTTCTTCATACTAGTACTGAAACAAGATTAATATATTTCTAAGTCCTGAGAAATCATTCTTGAAAAAGTTGAAGTATTGTGTAAAGATCAATTATTTGTCTGAACTAAAAACAATGTAATTATGCATATTTCAGAAGATTGAAGCAGAGGGTAGAGGTACCACAGTTTTATAAAGTAGTACATGACTTAGGCATTCCATAAGAGGAAGCATTATGGAGGGGTATGAGGTACCAGCATTTTATCAAGAGGTACATGACTTAGGTACTTACGCCGTAAGAAGAAGCATTATGGAGGGGTATGAGACCACCTTTGTCCTGTGCGTTGACATCAGCACCATTCTCCAGTAAAAACTCAGCAACCTCAACATTATTGTAGCCAGCTGAAAACAAATCAATAATGCAATTTGCATAACATAGAATGAGTAATCTTCCTGAAATGTACCTCAACACCTATGTAAACAGAATGGCTAGGGAGAAAAGAGAGACACATGTCTGTTAAAACTGGCACTACCTACAGAAGTTATTTAGTCTAGCAAGAAACAATGCAGACATAAAAATGTTATTTAGTCTAGTAAAAGCTGTATCACAAGGTATTACTACCACAAAATAATGCAGACAATCTTTAGAATCCATCAACTACACAGACATTCACTAGAGAAGCTAGTAATATCTCTTTACCCATGTTACATATATAACAAATTCCAGATGTTTAAGTTGAATTCCTGAAAATACTGCCTGGTTTTAAGTCCATTATATCTACTCTGATGAGGAAGTATCAGAACAAGATAATGGCTCAATTCAGTGATAGACAAATTCCCTTCTATTCACTGTCACTAGGGTCACTTTTCAACCTTTAGTCATCTTTTCTCAGTATATACACGTGAAAGGAATATTAACACTCTGTGAAGGACAAAAGGAAGGTTTGAACTGAAGTGCGAGATCTTACCTGCAAGATGTAGAGGAGTTGAATTGCGTCCTTGTGTATCACGACAGTTTATGTTTTCCTGGGAAGCTAGCTTTTGCACACGAGCTAAATTCCCCTTCTTTGCTGCCTCCAGTAAGGCTGCATCACCCCGGAGCAGATCAGCCACGTCCTGATCACCATCTTTGACTAGATCAAGTGGTGTGTTGCCATCTCGATTCTTCTTATTAGCATCAGCACCATGCTGTTATGTATAACAGTAAAGTAAATGACTTCAATGATACAAAAGTTAGTCACATGACTTTTCTTCATTAATACAACAGTTAGTCACATGACTTTTCTTCAATGATACAACAGTTAGTCACATGACTTTTCTTCAATGATACAACAGTTAGTCACATGACTTTTCTTCATTGATACAACAGTTAGTCACATGACTTTTCTTTAATGATACAACAGTTAGTCACATGACTTTTCTTTAATGATACAACAGCTAGTCTACTGTTTATTGATTACATCAGACACACTTTAAAATAATACTTTCACCTACCAAAAAAAAAAACCAATGAAAAAATTAATTAGACACTAAGAAAACGGAACCACATAAAAAGTACATCTATAAGTTTGATTAACAATTCCATTGAATGAGTTCAAAAATTTATACGTTAAAATGAGCAATATCTCACCTTGAGAAGAAGTTTGCAGATCTCAAATTTGCCCTTGGCAGCTGCTTCATGAAGAGGTGTGAATTTCCACAGATCAGCAACATTGACACAAGCACCATGCTGTAAGAGAGTCAACAACATGTGCATAATATCCAAACGTGAATAATATGTGACACAATATCATCAAACTTGAGGGGTTGTTATATTATAAGGTACCTGTCTAGAATAATAATACTGAATGAGATAACAAGCAATGCTTTCGTTGCTCCGTTACATCAATTATTTTCTCGAGATGATTTTAACTTTATATGTAAATTGATATTTATACATATTTCCATCTTACAGTCCAACCCTCTGCTTCAAGATAAAGGATAACTTACTTCTTTAGTCTATAAATCACAACAGGCTTCAGAATTTTCTACACCAAATGACAAAATCTACTCAAATTTGTTTTGAACTAAGCAATTTTCTATTATAGGTTGATAGATGAATGATACTGCTGGGCTGTATTCTAGATACCTTTCAACACTCAGGATAAAATTTTGTTTGAACTCAATTCCCAGGTGTACAAATTTCCTGAAGGGAACCATTGAACTTAAATTTGTTCCAAAGAAATCTTAAATGGAATAACAGACAATCTGAAGGGAAAGATATTTCCTTATAGCAATGCTTTCCTAAAGAAAACCTCCCATAAATAAAACTGGGTGACAGTCTGTACCAGTTCCTTTTAAAAACTTTAAATATAAAAAAAAAAATTGTTAGATCTCTTAAAGACTTACATTGATAAGAAGTTCTGTGACCTCAAAATGTCCATAACTACAGGCATTGTGTAATGGTACCAGACCACTGAAAAGGAAAATTAACAAAATTGTAATTAATTACTGTTCATACTAATTAAGGACTAACAAACAAGATACAACATTTTAAATATTGATAATATTTATCTCATAAGCAACATCTTCTTTGCCAGAAATATAAAGACTGAAATTGTTAGGGCATTTTCATGTAATGTTTTCATGTAATTTCTTGATCATAAACAGAAACTGCTGTGGCAAAAACATAATCCTCTTTTGCTGGTATCTTGAATTCTATCCTTCCATTAGAAAGTTCTCAGATTTAAACTTAGCTTCAACACCACATCAAGCAAAATCACACATTGATCAAATTACTTCTTCACTATGGAACCAAATAAAGACTGACCCTTTGTCCTTGGCATGTACATCAGCACCATGCTGTAGAAAGAACTCCACTACTCCAACCCTGTTGTATCCAGCAGCAAAGTGAAGTGGTGTAGAGTGTCGACCATCAAGGTCTCGGCAGTTTACTGACTGGGGATTGGCCGAAACAAGCTTCTAATAAAAGACCAAAAGGATAGTTAAAGAGATGTTTCAAAATTTAAACATCACAGCAAATTCTTCAGTACAGTTGCTATAAATAAACAAAGTGAATAAAAACTAATAAAAAGAATCCATAATTAAGCTTCCATGTACAAATCTATCAAAAAGGACTACCCTGTGACCTTGGTGTGTGGTTAGTATGACTACCCTGTGACCTTGGAGTGTGGTTAGTATGACTACCCTGTGACCTTGGAGTGTGGTTAGTATGACTACCCTGTGACCTTGGAGTGTGGTTAGTATGACTACCCTGTGACCTTGGAGTGTGGTTAGTATGACTACCCTGTGACCTTGGAGTGTGGTTAGTATGACTACCCTGTGACCTTGGAGTGTGGTTAGTATGACTACCCTGTGACCTTGGAGTGTGGTTAGTATGACTACCCTGTGACCTTGGAGTGTGGTTAGTATGACTACCCTGTGACCTTGGAGTGTGTTTAGTATGACTACCCTGTGACCTTGGAGTGTGGTTAGTATGACTACCCTGTGACCTTGGAGTGTGGTTAGTATGACTACCCTGTGACCTTGGAGTGTGGTTAGTATGACTACCCTGTGACCTTGGAGTGTGGTTAGTATGACTACCCTGTGACCTTGGAGTGTGGTTAGTATGACTACCCTGTGACCTTGGAGTGTGGTTAGTATGACTACCCTGTGACCTTGGAGTGTGGTTAGTATGACTACCCTGTGACCTTGGAGTGTGGTTAGTATGACTACCCTGTGACCTTGGAGTGTGTTAGTGATGACTACCCTGTGACCTTGGAGTGTGGTTAGTATGACTACCCTGTGACCTTGGAGTGTGGTTAGTATGACTACCCTGTGACCTTGGAGTGTGGTTAGTATGACTACCCTGTGACCTTGGAGTGTGGTTAGTATGACTACCCTGTGACCTTGGAGTGTGGTTAGTATGACTACCCTGTGACCTTGGAGTGTGGTTTATATGACTACCCTGTGACCTTGGAATGTGGTAAGTATGACTACCTTGTGACCTTGGAGTGTGTTTAGTATGACTACTCTGTGACCTTGGAATGTGTTTAGTATGACTACCCTGTGACCTTGGAGTGTGGTTAGTATGACTACCCTGTGACCTTGGAGTGTGGTTAGTATGACTACCCTGTGACCTTGGAGTGTGGTTAGTATGACTACCCTGTGACCTTGGAGTGTGGTTGTGACCTTGGAGTGTGGTTAGTATGACTACCCTGTGACCTTGGAGTGTGGTTAGTATGACTACCTTGGAGTGTGGTTAGTATGACTACCCTGTGACCTTGGAGTGTGGTTAGTATGACTACCCTGTGACCTTGGTGTGTGGTTAGTATGACTACCCTGTGACCTTGGAGTGTGGTTAGTATGACTACCCTGTGACCTTGGAGTGTGGTTTATATGACTACCCTGTGACCTTGGAGTGTGTTTAGTATGACTACCCTGTGACCTTGGAGTGTGGTTAGTATGACTACCCTGTGACCTTGGAGTGTGGTTAGTATGACTACCCTGTGACCTTGGAGTGTGGTTAGTATGACTACCCTGTGACCTTGGAGTGTGGTTAGTATGACTACCCTGTGACCTTGGAATGTGGTTAGTATGACTACCCTGTGACCTTGGAGTGTGGTTAGTATGACTACCTTGTGACCTTGGAGTGTGTTTAGTATGACTACCCTGTGACCTTGGAGTGTGGTTAGTATGACTACCCTGTGACCTTGGAGTGTGTTTAGTATGACTACCCTGTGACCTTGGAGTGTGGTTTATATGACTACCCTGTGACCTTGGAGTGTGGTTAGTATGACTACCTTGTGACCTTGGAGTGTGTTTAGTATGACTACCCTGTGACCTTGGAGTGTGGTTAGTATGACTACCCTGTGACCTTGGAGTGTGGTTAGTATGACTACCCGACTACCCTGTGACCTTAGAGTTTGGTTAGTATGACTACCCTGTAAGTTTGTAACTGACCTTGATGACCTCGATATCCCCAGCTTTGGCAGCCTCCAGCAGTTGTATGTCCACATCTGTTCCTCCCACTGGGGGGTCTTCTGTAATCATATCATGGTATCTCGATTATAATATCTTCAACGCTGTACAATTAACATGACTCTTAACCATGTACTAAATCAAGAAATAGATTTTGCATTTCGATACCTATTATTAAATGTTTCTTCATTTCTTAGGAGTGATATTAAAGAAAGAGATGAAAATCAAAGTCTGAAATCTTAAAAAATCTTTCTGACAGAAAACATTTGGCATTACATCCTCTGTGATGTTACCAGACCCATTGGTAATAATGGCATAGAAAAATTCCTTATCGATAACAGTTAATGATGCTACTTTGGTTTGCAATTGCATCATATCAAGTCAAGAAGTGGAGTTATCTTAAACAGCAGGGTAGGATCTATAACATTACTGACCAACAAAAATGATCTAATTTCCTTTCAATTTATCATTAGGACTTACCAAACAAATTACTTTCAAGATCAAGGTAATTTCATAGCTTTCTATGTATTGGTACAATCTCATTGTACATGTATTAAGATATTTGTCTAATTCTGAACAATCAAACAGGAGTTATGAACGACACAAGTAGTTAGCCTTATATATACTTTAGTCACAGCACTTTTTCTGCAATATTACTGGAGACCATAGATGCTATGTCTAATATTACCTTTGAGCATCTTCTGAATGTTCTCTGTAGCCAGCTGGGCAGCCATGTAGCCCTGGAGAGAGACGATGGCAGGATCTACTCCATAGGACATAAGTAGGCGACATGCCTGCATGTTGCCCTGCTGAGCCACTCGATGTAAAGCTGTCTGTCCAAGACTGTCCAGGGCATTCACCTGTACATTAAAACATTATTAGACTGGTAAGTACATATCATCTATCAACAGACTTTGTGTACAGTTAATACAGATTTATTCTCTCCATTGTCCACACATCTAATGCACTTAAGTCAGAATAATCTGTTTCAGTTTCTATTCTTACATGTTCTAAACCCTCTCAATATACAGTAAAACAATACAAAATACAAAAATTGTATTAATATGCAAATGAAAGAATCATCTGATACTACAAAAAAAATTTCAGTTCGTAAAAAAAAAAACATAAAACACAATATCTGAACACATACAGAACTGATGTATTAATCAAGTGTTGTTTTAGAAAAGAAGTTTTTTGTACTGATCAATAAAAACATATTCTTTCTTTTTTCACAAAATATTTATCAAAACTTTTTTTCTCTATATTCAGCTGGACATATGGAGTGTAAATGTTGAATGGTTAATGTAATGTACTGAGGGGAATCGGTTAAATCATATCAGAGTGTGTGCTGGTCAACTTTTTCACTTCAACAAACCGAACCCTCCCTAATCCTGCCAAATATTCATGTCCCATCCATGGTTTGAAGAAGTTCCATTGTATTACAAAAATTTCCTTTATGAGGACCACTATATAATTGTGGGTTAAAACCTTGTCACCCATATATCATCAAATTCAAGTATCTGACCCACTCTAGCTTTATCTGGACTAGCCAATAAGAACACAGACACTGGTAACAGTGACACAGATAGGAAACAAATCTTTGTATATCAAATTAAAATCTTAAAGGTTTTTTTGAATTCATATATTTTTCTTTTTATGGTACAATAATTTGTGAGTGTAAAAAGCATTACCTTGGCCCCATGTTTCAGTAGGACATCCATAACATCATAATGGGCCTTGTCAGCAGCTATGTGTAGTGGGGTGACATAACTGAAAGAGGAGGGAAAGTGTTAGACAAAACCAAAACCCTGTAAATATGAAGATGTGTGGTGGAGCAGAATGTCCTCCGAAACAAAGATCAAAAGACAAATCATACACTAATGTACTTAGCAGAGTGGGAAAGTTTCTGGATTACAGTTTTGCCTTTTATTTTCAAACTTTATGAATAGACAAGGCTAAGACAAAAATATCTGTATCACTCAACATTTGTCAAGAGCAGACAGTAACAAAGACAGGGCTGTTGACACTCAATATTGGAAAATGTGACTAACCTACCACAAACCACTATTTATATGTATTTAGATGACCATGGTATACTCACTCCTTGTTTTTATCGTTGAGGTTAGCTCCCTTACGGATTAGGAGCTCCACTACCTGTTTTCTCTTAGGGAAGGGGGAGGAGGCAGCACAGTGCTACAAATAACGAAATCACACGATGAATTTTAGATCATAATGAAACGATAGTTTTCTCTCAGTCAATGCTTTTTGACTGATGATATTTCTTTGTACTTATTTCTGTTCAGGACAGATAAAGTACTGTAATTTAATGACATGCTTTAGATCAAAAGTTATATACAATTACAACACTTTGGAAAATGTCTCACCAATGCTGTGTCTCCTGAGTAAGGGTGTTTAATATTGACAACTTCCATGTATTTCTTAACTCTTGTCAGGTCTGCTTGGCGACAACCTTCCAGTAATGAGTGACCTTTGAACTCATCTGAAAAAAAAAAAAAAAATCTTTTGTGAATGTCTTATATATAAACAAACAGTTTTAATCCTTCTTTCAAATCAGCTTAATGATTCATTTCCTTCCAAGGTGAAATATAAGAAGACAGCTTTTTCTAAACTACTTCTGTGTTTAAACTCAATATCAAAGGAGTTCTGCATCTGTTTCACTGTACATTCATTATTTCCTCCATTGTGTGGTTCAATGTTACAGAGAAAGAATACTTACACTGTAGCCTCTCCTGTAGCTCCCGAGTAGGAGCTACATCTATAGCACTTTTGGAGTGACAGTTGACAAGAGTGGGGTCAGCCCCATGTGCAAGGAGGAGAGAGCACACCTCCACACGGGACTTGGATGCAGCTTCATGGAGAGGGGTGAATTGCCATAGATCCATGGCATTGACACTTGCTCCGGCCTTCAAAACAAAGTGTGAAAATTAGCACTGAAATTTTGCATAAAAATAATGTTTTTCAAAACTTTCAAAAATCAATAGTACTGGTACTTACTTTAAGTAGTGTTTCTGTCACTTCAAAATGGCCATATGAGCAGGCATTGTGGAGTGGAACAAGGCCTCTGTGAAACAAACAAAAGCACATTAGTAATGATAACCAATCTGAAATATAAATCTTTGAAAAATAACAAGAAGGTAATCTGAATGCAATGCATGTCCACAGATTCTTGTAAGTCAGAACGCTTTTTGTCCTTGAATCATTCTATTTGATAATGGAAAGCTTATGTTTAACTTGGTTAATATAAAAACATTGTAACTGGCAACACAGTAGAACAAATACCTACCCCTTGTCTTTAGCATGGACATCAGCTCCATGTTGTAGTAAAAGTGCTACAATACGAGTTCTGTTATAACCTGCTGCTAAGTGTAGGGGCGTAGACTGCAACAACAAAAACACCAGTAAAGTACAGATTGTCTACAGAAAGCATCTTAATTATAAATTAAAGATTTATCAATTTAAAATAAAAAAAGCTAAATTATTAACCTAGTTCACCATAAAGACCACAAAAGTCCTGAATATCTGAGTAAATGTATGTACAGTAGCCCTAATTCACTCAGGAAGTTAATGAAAGAACCCGTTTTAAATACGTCTTTTTGTCTCACCATGATTCAAGTAACCTTGACTCCAGTGATAACTGTTACCCTCTGTTTCAGAAGATGACTGTTTTCATCAACTTATTTTTCCAATGTCTCAAATGGGCCAGTCTTCACCGATTGGTGGTTTCCTATTATGCTAGATGCTACCATGTTTTTAAACACTTTGCCCTGATTTTGGATGATACTGATTCTCATAGTTTGCATTCACTCAACCTTTGACCTTTAACCTCCCCCCACCCCCACCCCCCCCCCCAAAAAAAAAAAAAACAAGACAAAACAAACTGCACGTTACATGGATTTTACAGCAATTTCTTCCAACTTGTGCGTCATCAAAAAACAAAACTACAGAAAGGTGGTTTGGTTTTACTGATATTTACTTTAAATATTCTTCGGTAAGGTATCTATTTCACACTTTGGTGGGCGAATGTACTTGTATATATAACCATTAGTTAACAGTATGTTGGCAAGTGAATGGGTCTCTAGCTAAATCATGTCTTCATTTTTTATAATTGTTTACAAAGACAAATATCACCACTGAAACAGGCAATGTGCACTTCATGGTATCCAAATGTGATAACAACCAGGCAATGCAATTGATTCTTTATTTTGAGTCAATTGTTTATAGAAATTAGGTCCTCTATCAGCAACAGTACAAAAAAAAAAGTGGAATTCCGTGTCATATCATGTAGAATGAAAATTGAAAAAGAGTGCTACTTATCAGGTTTTATCTTCTTTTTTCCAAATTATTTATACCAAATCTTCATTAATAAATTGATGTATGTAACCATGATACATTTAATACTTCACTACTGAAGAGCAATACATTCTAATAACCACAGGATGTACTGATAACTTACCTTGCGTCCATCACTAGCGTGGCAGTTGACATTGAGAGGGGTAAGGAGGGACATGAGCTTATCTTCATTCCCACTGCGAGCTGCCTCCAACAACTCATCCTTCTTGTACTCGCCTGTAATATAAAAAATATGCTTACAAATCATGAACAAAACAATTCCCCAATTCTCTTACAGATATATTCATTAATCCTCACCATTTTTTTTAATTTGAAGCTGTCAAACAAAATTGTATATTTTGTACCAAAGAGACAAAGAAAGGCTAACAAAGGGATGATAAGGATATAAACGGTATCATTGTTTAAGATATATACTGATTTTCTTACATACATGCTTTCCATATCTATACAGCAAAAGTTTTTTTTACTTCCAAAATGATTTCAGTATATTGACTTATTGTTGAATTCTTTACTAACGACAGTGTTCATTTCCATTCATTTATTCATGTTCAATACCAGTGTTAGAATTAGGTGATTTTTCTGGGCCACTGATCAATTAAAAACATTAAAGGAATGGACCTGTATCAAAGATAAATTCAATGACTACTCACTACTAATGATTGACACGATACCTATTGTCATTGACTACATTGTGAATCCCGTTGGCCTACAGAAGCTGGAACATTTACGACTAGTTCTTGTCTACCAGAAAATATGATCAACACACATATTGTCAGGTTCAACAAGTCAACAAGTCAACAAGCTTACATGTATGTGGGTATTATTTAGCCTTGGAAATGTATTGGCCATTTTGTGTAGATACATACAGGAAAACCTAGTTTTCTTTATGTCTGCTCCTGGAACAGCAGTCAATTCCTTGCCATTATATAGCTCTCTATATAGAAGGAACATACTCAAATTAATTGTTAGATACCTATTACAGTAAAATACTACAACCTATCTTTCTTAACTGTATTTTAGTTGATAAAACTGCATCACGTTTCTTAGAAAGACATGAATGTCCCAGGGCCCCTATCCCTTTGTGCTAAAATTCAGTTGATAATTCCATTTAAAAAATAATGATAACATTGACACTAAAATCATACAACAAAAATTTATACAGGTGTTCTCAATTTTTCTCAATCTTTGTCCTTACTGCTGTGATAAACCATTCCTATCTGACACTTCTAATCAGAGATCGTTAACCTGTCCAATCAGACATTCCTCACTTCAATGATAAACCTGTTCAATCAGACATTCCTCATTTCAATGATAAACCTGTCCAATCAGACATTCCTCATTTCAATGATAAACCTGTCCAATCAGACATTCCTCACTTCAATGATAAACCTGTCCAATCACACATTCCTCACTTCAATGATAAACCTGTCCAATCAGACATTCCTCATTTCAATGATAAACCTGTCCAATCAGACATTCCTCACTTCAATGATAAACCTGTCCAATCAGACATTCCTCACTTCAATGATAAACCTGTCCAATCACACATTCCTCACTTCAATGATAAACCTGTCCAATCAGACATTCCTCATTTCAATGATAAACCTGTCCAATCAGACATTCCTCACTTCAGTGATAAACCTGTCCAATCAGACATTCCTCATTTCAATGATAAACCTGTCCAATCAGACATTCCTCACTTCAATGATAAACCTGTCCAATCAGACATTCCTCACTTCAGTGATAAACCTGTTCAATCAGACATTCCTCACTTCAGTGATAAACCTGTCCAATCACACATTCCTCACTTCAATGATAAACCTGTCCAATCAGACATTCCTCATTTCAATGATAAACCTGTCCAATCAGACATTCCTCACTCCAATGATAAACCTGTCCAATCAGACATTCCTCACTTCAATGATAAACCTGTCCAATCAGACATTCCTCACTTCAATGATAAAACTCTCAATCAAACATTCCTCACTCCAATGATAAACCTGTCCAATCAGACATTCCTCATTTCAATGATAAACCTGTCCAATCAGACATTCCTCACTTCAATGATAAACCTGTCCAATCAGACATTCCTCACTTCAATGATAAACCTGTCCAATCAGACATTCCTCATTTCAATGATAAACCTGTCCAATCAGACATTCCTCATTTCAATGATAAACCTGTCCAATCAGACATTCCTCACTTCAATGATAAACCTGTCCAATCAGACATTCCTCACTTCAATGATAAACCTGTCCAATCACACATTCCTCACTTCAATGATAAACCTGTCCAATCAGACATTCCTCATTTCAATGATAAACCTGTTCAATCAGACATTCCTCACTTCAATGATAAACCTGTCCAATCAGACATTCCTCATTTCAATGATAAACCTGTCCAATCAGACATTCCTCACTCCAATGATAAACCTGTCCAATCAGACATTCCTCACTCCAATGATAAACCTGTCCAATCAGACATTCCTCATTTCAATGATAAACCTGTCCAATCAGACATTCCTCATTTCAATGATAAACCTGTCCAATCAGACATTCCTCATTTCAATGATAAACCTGTCCAATCAGACATTCCTCACTCCAATGATAAACCTGTCCAATCAGACATTCCTCACTTCAATGATAAACCTGTCCAATCAGACATTCCTCACTTCAATGATAAAACTCTCAATCAAACATTCCTCACTCCAATGATAAACCTGTCCAATCAGACATTCCTCATTTCAATGATAAACCTGTCCAATCAGACATTCCTCACTTCAATGATAAACCTGTCCAATCAGACATTCCTCATTTCAATGATAAACCTGTCCAATCAGACATTCCTCATTTCAATGATAAACCTGTCCAATCAGACATTCCTCACTTCAATGATAAACCTGTCCAATCAGACATTCCTCACTTCAATGATAAACCTGTCCAAACAGACATTCCTCACTTCAATGATAAACCTGTCCAATCAGACATTCCTCATTTCAATGATAAACCTGTCCAATCAGACATTCCTCACTTCAATGATAAACCTGTCCAATCAGACATTCCTCACTTCAATGATAAACCTGTCCAATCAGACATTCCTCACTCCAATGATAAACCTGTCCAATCAGACATTCCTCATTTCAATGATAAACCTGTCCAATCACACATTCCTCACTTCAATGATAAACCTGTCCAATCAGACATTCCTCATTTCAATGATAAACCTGTCCAATCAGACATTCCTCACTTCAGTGATAAACCTGTCCAATCACACATTCCTCACTTCAATGATAAACCTGTCCAATCAGACATTCCTCATTTCAATGATAAACCTGTCCAATCAGACATTCCTCACTTCAATGATAAACCTGTCCAATCAGACATTCCTCATTTCAATGATAAACCTGTCCAATCAGACATTCCTCACTTCAATGATAAACCTGTCCAATCAGACATTCCTCACTTCAATGATAATCCTGTCCAATCAGACATTCCTCATTTCAATGATAAACCTGTCCAATCAGACATTCCTCATTTCAATGATAAACCTGTCCAATCAGACATTCCTCACTTCAATGATAAACCTGTCCAATCACACATTCCTCACTTCAATGATAAACCTGTCCAATCAGACATTCCTCATTTCAATGATAAACCTGTCCAATCAGACATTCCTCATTTCAATGATAAACCTGTCCAATCAGACATTCCTCACTCCAATGATAAACCTGTCCAATCAGACATTCCTCACTTCAATGATAAAACTCTCAATCAAACATTCCTTGCGTCATTGATAACTTTCCCTAAAACTTTATCTGGTTTCTATGAGGAACATGTTGAATAATTTAGAAATTCTTGGTTCTAATCCAATCTAATGTCAATACCATGGAACCTGTCTACTACAACATTCTTAGGTTACATAATCAACTTGTTCAGCTTCCATGATAGCCCTGTCCAATCAAACACAAACAGACTGGTAAGACATGTATAATACAATATTCTTAGCTTCCATGATAATCCTGTCTCAACATCATAAGCAGCCATACATGAGTGTTTTACCTGGTGACCTCTAAGCTGTGCTTAAACAACTGGTATTAAAACACAAACATGTTTACCGTTTTACAGAAGATGAGGTGTAGTAAAATACAATTCAAATCTATAATGTTGCATACAAACATATTCCCAACACCCTGCCTTACACACTGATATTGACTACAATGCTGCAGTAGTAACAGGCATGCTGTATACCTACAGGTCAGGTGTCCTGAGCAATGCACCAACAAAGTTCGCAGTGAACACATACGTCTGTAGGTGTGTCATTACACATATACTCAAGGCTCAATACCCTGCTCTTCATCAAACACTGGCCATCAACCTTCTCCACGTAAGACAATCACCAAATATTGTACACACAATTCCTCAACTCCAGAAAAAAAGGGCCAGATAACATAATTAGCAGGTGATCAATACCAAAGTTTATTTGCTCTGTGGTATGCATCATGTGTGTAATTTGTAAAACAGGCAGTGTCTGTAGTGCTTCATAACAATACCTTCGACGTTAGTAAAACCTAAGTTATCATTCGTAAAACAATACCTGCAAAATGTACCCAACTTAATCTTATTTATCATTCGTAAAACAATACCTGCTAAATGTACCTATGTAAATCTTATTTATCATTCATAGAACAATACCTGTTAAATGTACCAAGTGAAATCTTATTCATCATTCGTAAAAAGCACCTGCTAAACGTACTTAACAAAGATGAAAGATATCATTTGTCAAATTAAGTGATTATCTAACCATTGAGTAATTATTTAATGACAGTACATTATATCTTTCTTTCACCTGTATACATGTGCATACTGCATAACTTGTACTGTATATCTGTACACTACATTACTTGTACTGTGTATCTGTACACTACATTACTTGTACTGTATATTTGTACACTGCATAACTTGTACTGTATATCTGTACACTACATTACTTGTACTGTATATCTGTACACTTCATTACTGATACTGTATATCTGTACACTGTACTGTATATCTGTACACTACATTACTTGTACTGTATATCTGTACACTGTACTGTATATCTGTACACTGTACTGTATATCTGTACACTACATTACTTGTACTGTATATCTGTACACTGTACTGTATATCTGTACACTACATTACTTGTACTGTATATCTGTACACTGTACTGTATATCTGTACACTACATTACTTGTACTGTATATCTGTACACTGTACTGTATATCTGTACACTACATTACTGATACTGTATATCTGTACACTGTACTGTATATCTGTACACTACATTACATTACTGTATATCTGTACACTGTACTGTATATCTGTACACTACATTACATTACTGATACAGTATATCTTATATAATTTTCTATTGTACATCTCTGTATACCATCTTTTTTATCAAGGTGTCAAGGAAACAAAAAATTAAGTCAAACAGGCAGAGTTTGTGGCACTGCTTGTTAATACCTTGTAAATTAAAAACACATTATTGCTCTCTATAGAAAGCTGCTTTCTTGAATATATTAGTTGGTAACTTTAAACAAGAGATCCCAGAACATCATTTATAGGTCACCTACAACATTACTTTGCAAGTCTCTATATTTTGACAATAATATTACCTAGGTAGTACCCTGAATTTATTTTCACCTCTCAGTTGTAGCTGAGTTTGTTCAGCTACAGGTGAGTTTGATAACCTTCGGAAATCTCTGGCACCCTAAATCTGCGACATCAATTCCTCCAGATGTTAGTGACATTGGTAGTCTCATATACTAAGGTAGTTTTATAATCATTCTTATTTCAGCAGTGATAGTATACTGTGTTGTATAGAGGTATTATAAAACTAGTGACAAATCATAAATGTTTATAAAAAGCTATCAACGTAAAATTATACGAAAGAAAACAAAACCTAACACAGCTGAGATGAACAATAAGTAACAAATCAATCGGGTGAACTCTTCACTCTTCAATATCTGCACAACATGTTGATTAGAAGACGCATATCAAAGTCATCTGGTGCTGACATCCCTTTCATGTCAGAAATATACCTGAGTAAACATCTGGACACAGGTGTGTTTTGGTGGAATAATTAACTCTACCTCCTTGTTATTGAATGCTGCTGGATATGTTGATGAAATTCAATATAGCTGTTTTGATGTTAACAGCCTTCATAATTTCTACTAATGAAAAACTATCTAGTATTGACTTTACATCACAAATGATCGACCAATGAGAATCCTTTATTTTCAGAAGGGAAATAACTCATGAATTTATTATAGTTACGGAACACAATGGATGTGAGGTCATGTGTACTCTTAGGGGTCAAGGTCATTTAGACAGGTGTGCTGTGACGTACTGTTTCATGTCGCACGTGAGACAGGTGAAACACGAGTCATTGGGATAACAAAGGCGGGTATAGTGTAGTATGGTCATTCGAGTCTTGACGGTCCAACAACGAATACGTATACTTTATTTCTTCTATAACATGAGTGATAGCGACAATCCAAGTATTGTAGTTAACGAAAGTGTAGCTACACACAATGAAGATCGTCAGTCTGAGACTCATG
Source organism: Ylistrum balloti (assembly GCF_031769215.1). Classification (NCBI taxonomy): domain Eukaryota; kingdom Metazoa; phylum Mollusca; class Bivalvia; order Pectinida; family Pectinidae; genus Ylistrum; species Ylistrum balloti. The sequence goes on from NW_026782206.1 coordinate 25,071, forward strand.
ATACCGTTCGAGAGACTTTTGATCTATTCAAAAATTATCTTAACACACAATTGACCAATTTCAAGCGTGATATTACTGAGGCCAACGAAGCTTCTTCCCAGAAAGCCGCTAAAAAGTTGAAAGAGGATTCCACAGTAAAATTTAAGAAGGTCGGTAACAAGGTCCAATTCGAGTTCAACAAAGGAATTGAGGAGTCACTCGAAAAAATCGACAAAGCCGTTTCGAAATTAGACGCTTGCAAGGCCCATGAAATCATCTCTGAAACTGTAGCTTCAGTTAAGAAGCGTAACAAGCTCATTCGTCTGGCAGATAAATCACCGGCTGGCTGGGAGATAGTTCGCGAGTACGAATCGGACGAGCTTGCTTCGGATTCCGAGGACGAGAAACGGATAAGAAAAGCAGAATTCCGAGCCTTGAAAACCATTAAAACAAGAAAAAATGAGAGTGCTTCCCGTCGCCGTTATTCTGTGTCCAGCACTGTTACTGGTCCTACTCAAGGGAGGGATGGCGCTAGATCATCTTATTCCGTCGGAAGTCAGGGGGCTGTGTCTACCAACAACGCGTTTCCAGGGAGGAGTACAGCCACGTCTTTTCGTCCCTATTCCGGGAGAACACCAGCAGCCAACGAGATGTGCTTCCAATGTGGAGAGTTCGGTCACTGGAGGTTTCAGTGTGGAAAGGGAAGGTCAGAAGCGACAGGAGACTCCAAGGCCGGCAAATGAACAAACGATCAGTGATAAGTACAGTTTCATATATTCTAATACAAATTTAGATACAATCAATGATCTTGTATTTCAAAAGCAATTTTTTGACCTAGAAGAAAAGCGTACACCGCGCTTAGATACGTCTGTTAAAGGACGTTTAAAACTAAACATAGATTTTTGGCGCGACATCGATGCTAATAAGTATATTTTGAAAACTTTAAAATACGGCTATTCGATCCCTTTTACATGTGAACCTCCTAGGTCTTTTAGTCGTAATAATAGGTCCGCCTTAGAAAACGAAAGTTTCGTCACAGAGGCTATTAAAGATTTGATTAATAATCAATGTGTGATAAAAGTACCTTTTTGTCCCGTCGTAGTTAATCCTTTATCGGTTTCCGTTAATAAGTCAGGAAAGAAAAGGTTGATTCTAGATTTACGTAGAGTGAATGAAGTAGTATCAGCAGAGAAAATTAAGTTCGAAGACTGGAAAATTGCTCTACAGTTGTTTAAGGAAGGAAGTTTTATGTTCAAATTCGACCTAAAATCAGGTTACCATCATGTAGACATTGCAACGTCTCATCAGACTTACCTCGGTTTCTATTGGGATAACAATTTTTATTGTTTTACAGTGTTACCTTTCGGGCTTAGTTCGGCACCTTACATTTTTACTAAATGTTTGAGGCCTTTAGTTAAATATTGGAGGTCACATTTCATAGACATTGCAGTATACTTAGATGATGGTTGGGGATGTAGTGAATCTCTCGATAAATGCGAAAAAGATTCAGACTTTGTGTTGGATACACTAAATAGGGCAGGCTTTATTGTCAATAATCAGAAATCTGTATGGCGTCCAGTACAGTACTTAGAATGGTTAGGTTTATGTTGGTCGTCTGTTGATTTCACGATTAGTATCCCTGAAAGGCGTTTGAAAGATTTGTCAGCCTCCTTAGAGTCAGTTCTCGTAAAGCTTCCTAGGTACACAGCTAGAGAAATAGCTCAAGTTACAGGGAGAGTTATCTCCCTTTCCCCTGTAGTCGGATCGGTTTGCAAGCTAATGTCGAGATTTTTGCATACTATAATTATAAATAGGCAGAGCTGGGACGGTGTTAAAACTATGGCTTCTGACGACAGATGTATCGGAGAATTATTTCTCTGGAAAAATAATATGGATAATTTAAGTTTTAGAAAATTAGCCAAGTATGAGGTACCTCGCACTATTATTTATTCAGACGCTAGTAGTGTAGCGTGCGGTGCCTTCGTAGTAGAAATTCAGGGTAGTACTTTTCACAAAAAAAAAATTTTCACAGGCAGAAAGGCACAAGAGTTCAACTTGGCGAGAATTAAAAGCAATCGAATTAGCATTGAAATGTTATAGTACCTTTCTGAGGGGAAAGACAATCAAGTGGTTTACAGATAGTCAGAACTGTGTGAAAATCACGGAATGCGGCAGTATGAATTTAGACTTGCATAAGATTGCTTATGAGATATTCTGTATTTGTGCTAGCAGTAATATTTCTTTGGATGTTCAGTGGATACCTAGAGAGAAAAACGTTCAGGCTGATTATATCAGTAAGATGGTTGATTTTGACGATTGGGGTGTAAGTCCAGAGTTTTTCGAGTTCATGGATTCATTATGGGGGCTATATACAGTAGATAGATTTGCTGATTGTAATAATAAGAAACTTGATCGATTCAATTCTAGATATTGGAATCCAGGTTGTGAGTCTGTAGATGCATTTGCATGTAATTGGAAAGGAGAGAATAATTGGCTGGTTCCGCCTATTTGTTTAGTTATGACAGTAATTAAGCATTTGGTTGCATGTAAAGCTGTGGGGACCTTAATAGTACCAAAATGGCCTTCCTCACCATTTTGGACATGTATTTTTGGTAAAAATTATGAATATAAATCATACGTGCATGATGTATTAGAATTTTCCGAAGTAGATCGTATATTTATACAGGGTGATAATAAGAACTCCCTATTCGGATCTGAAAAGTTTACAGGCCATGTGTTAGCCGTTAAATTGAATGGTGTGTGTTGATTGAGCGTCCTACTGTTTGGACCTCAGATTTTTAGACATTTACAGTAATATTGTTATTTGGACATTATGTGGTCTATCTGATGACCCTTGGCTCCACCTGACGGAGTGGCTTCACCTGATGAAGCCGATGGTCCTGGTTGGACGTTATGTGTACTATATTTTCATGTATATATTTAATATGAGACGTTACTGATATAAGCATATCAGAGTTGCTTCCCTTGACGAAGCGTGTTGGGCTATGATGAGTAAAATTGTATTCATGCAGACTGTATATGTATAATTAAAGTTTAAATGTTTAACCTTGTTTTTCTTTCTTTACGATTTGCAGATGTATTTAAGGTGGGACATTGGAAGGATTTTGTTAACATTACCGATCCTACTCTAAGGGATTTGGCCAGCTCCTTACCAGGATTGGTTATGAAATCTCGTGCATCCAATACCAATAGGAAGTACAGCGCAGGATTCAACAAGTTTTGTGCCTGGTGTAAAACATTTAACATTCTTCCTTTACCAGCAGAGGAATCTTATGTTGCTTTATACATTAATTCCTTACTCAAAAAACATCCCTCTGTTTCTGTTATAGACGAGGCTGTTTATTCTATAGGTTGGGTGCACGATATTTCTGGATATGTTAATCCATGTAAATTGCCTTTAGTCAAAAGTGTACAGGAGGGAGCTCGTAGAGTTATAGGTACCCACACAGTTAAAAAAGAGCCCGTGACGTCTGATGTCTTGGTGTCTATGATGGATAAGTTTGGTCAGGCAGACGCTAGCTTATCTGACTTACGTACAATTGCTATTTGCATCCTAGGTTATGCTGGGTTCCTTAGATACAGCGAGATAGGGAATTTAAGGCGGTCTAATATTACATTTTTTGATTCTTATATGAAATTACATATTCTGAAAGGGAAAACAGATTTGTACCGGGAGGGAGCAGACGTTATTATTGCTAGAACAGGCAAATCTACTTGTCCTGTTCATATCTTGGAGAGATATCTTATTAAGGCAGATATCGGTGACACGTCGGATGAATTCATATTTAGAAGCTTGACATTTTGTAAGTCTGACAATTCGTATAAACTCAGAGGTAATACAGGACTCTCTTACACAAGGTCCCGGGAAATAGTGTTGGACATGCTTGGTAAATTGGGTTTGGATATTTCCAAGTATGGTTTACATAGTTTTAGAGCAGGGGGTGCTACGGCTGCTGCTAAGGCCGGAGTACCTGACAGGCTTTTTAAAAAGCATGGACGATGGAGGACGGACAAGGCTAAGGACGGGTATGTAAAAGAGGACATCTCGGAAAGATCCATGGTCAGCAAGAGCCTGGGAATATGACAGGTATTATAATTTTCACCTCATCTTTAATTTTCGAAAGTTGTATGACCGTCGAAGGCCACACCCATATATAGGTGTTGAGTTTTATATGATAAATGATTTATGTTCGTTTGAACGTAGTGAATTAGAATCATAAATGAATTTATTATAGTTACGGAACACAATGGATGTGGGGTCATGTGTACTCTTAGGGGTCAAGGTCATTTAGACAGGTGTGCTGTGACGTACTGTTTCATGTCGCACGTGAGACAGGTGAAACACGAGTCATTGGGATAACAAAGGCGGGTATAGTGTAGTATGGTCATTCGAGTCTTGACGGTCCAACAACGAATACGTATACTTTATTTTCTCACGATTTGTTATTTTTCTTAATTAGGTAGCTACATAGGGCACCAAGCTAGGAAGTGTTCTTCTAGCGATACAGATCAAGCAGGAGGATTTATGATGATGGACTGAGCTGTCACCCCAGAAATTCGACATAGTCGTCTCTAAATCAGAAGATTATTGACATTAGAACGGGCCCGGCCCGGTGTGGTTTTTTGTAAATATCGTAAATAAAGTTGTATGACCGTCGAAGGCCACACCCATATATAGGTGTTGAGTTTTATATGATAAATGATTTATGTTCGTTTGAACGTAGTGAATTAGAATCATAAAAGATCTTTTAAATTCCTTATTTGTTTACAGGTAGAAATAGTGCTACCTGTACATCATGAAATACACTGCTCACTTTCTTACAACATTATCTGATGATTTTTCACAGAAAATTAACTTTTGATTTTCATTGTCGGTGATTCTCAGCTAATGTTTACAGGCTGGATATATCCCCTTCTTTTATCTTCTGTCTTTTGAGTTTGCTTTTATAATTCCCTATAATGAAGGGTAATAATAATCTTTCAACTGTTAAGTTCCAGATTGTCACCTGTTGGCCATTTTGTTTCACTGATTTGTCCCAAAATCAAAGGGCACCACTAGGTACAAAGATGAAATTACAAATTAAATTTGAGAAAGATCCATGCAGTACTTCACTGGTATAGTGATAACAAACTTTGTCAAAGATCAAGATGGTCACCTGTTATCCATTTTTTTTTCTTTTCTTTCTTACTCGATCAATCCCAAATCTAAAACTCCAGAAATAGCAATAAAAAGAATGGTTTTAATCTGGCTGGATGAACAACAGACAATGATAAAAAAACAACCCACCATATAATGGACCTGTTCTATAAAATCATTTCCTAACAATAACATGAACTTCAGGTTTTCTTGTTTCACATTACAACATTATACACCAAGTATACTTGGTGGCTGTCTGGCTTGTAAACTGTATGATGAAAAGTGGAATTATGTGTCAACCATTTCCCTACAGACATGTAGCAGACAGGAGAAGATAATTACACACATCACTGCCATCACCACAACTGTATTAGTGGATATCCAATTACAAGATTAACAACAAAACTCTGGGGTGCCTGCTGGCAACTATATCTGAATAATAATATTCTACTGTTGAATTACAACATATATTAAAAATGGAAATGAATAACCACATGTAACAACTAATGCCTTATTTTTTTTACATCAAATTTGTACTCTATTTAGGATACATGACTGGTCAGTATGAAAACTGACCAGCTGAGTAACCAATCAGCAACAGGACAACAATCAACAATAGATGTCATGGCCCACCATTTTACTGACTAGACAACAACATCATTCTGATTGGGTTACACAAATAAGTCTCTGTCCATCCTCATGGTCAACTACCATGTACAAGTACTGTCTAGAAATTTTATGTTTATTATATTATTAGGTGGCAACACAAAAGTCATGTGTTCCTTGTTTGTAGATAAATCAAACTATTTACAAAAACAATAAATCATTTTTTATTTCAAGATTTAAATGGTGGAGATTTTGAAAGCACATGAAACCCACACAGAGAAGCATTATAATTAAAGACATATTTCTCGCCTAAAAATTTGATTTTTCAACAAATGTGTCATATTGTGAAGTAAATTGCTTTCAGGAATCATATCAAAAGGAAATGAATTATCCAGAAATCTAAGGATACCATAGATCAGTGTCGAGTATGTTCCACTACTGAGCTATCTCAGGTCTATAATAAAAAACGTCCAAGGCTGGTGGAATTTGAGATCAGGCAGCAGGAGAATTGTTGTCTGCAGCTAGCCCAGGGATAGTGCATTAGAATGCATGTTTCCCTGGAGTAATTTTTGTGCATTTCTCTTCAGTCCATAGGCCTAGACTACATTTTCAGTCTGTTTATTACATAGTTATAGGAGAGGAAAACCTCACCATCTACTTTTAGAAATCGTGATGCAATATCATACTATATTTTGATTGGCTGCGTCTTGATTGTCTCTATAATACATTTTCTGATAATAGACCTATACTAACATAGGTTACTCTGTCACTTACTTTGTCTAAATGTGGAAATGCCAGCACCATTAAAAAACAAATACAGAATGTTACCAATAACAGTACATGCAAAATTTAACACTTGACTAATTGATTTGATGAGTGATGCGTACAGTACTATACATACTGGCTTCCGTGCCTGATTACATTCTGTCAGCAACCTGATTTGCCTCGTTAGCATGTGTTGTGTCACCCAATATTTTGCTACCAAGAGTTACTTTGAACTTACTTATTGGAAGTTTTATTAATGTTACTACATTAATAAAAAAAATATGATTTTGCAATTCAAGTTAATGTTTGTCTCATTAAAATTTTAATTATTCTCTAATAATATCATATTTTCACTGAACCAGCCAAGATGACGTGGCAGTACTATACGGTGTTATACATCCCCGGCCTTAATTTGGAACCTAAAAGAATCACTTAAGGATACAACTAACTTTCTATTTCCATTTAAACTAACATCTCAAGAAACATCCCAATCTAGAGCATTATTGCACAAAGTAAAATCAAGGTTTTAAATTCTAAGCTACATAAAAGAACATCAAGGCTCTACTAGCCAAGGGCTAGTGCTTGAAATAAAATTTTACACACTGAACATGGTTGGTTAGTTACAGGTTTACTGTCGATGTGACTCTTCCTTTTGCTCAGCATTTCCTCACTGATAACATCTTACAATAAAACAATGAGTGCACCAAAATAGTAGTAACACTTTGAGTTTGATTCAATTTTAGAAAGGAATGGGCAGCGCATTTTCTCCTACAATTGGATCATATGCCAAGGCAAATATCTTACAAATATCTCCATGCTATTGCCAACAATTGTATACTTAGCAATACTACAGTACCTACCATACTCAGCTGTGATATCAATACTTACCAACAACCCAGCATGATGTGGGCAAATTCATGTTTTTTTCATCATTACAAGCAAAGCATTATTTGGTATTAGAAGGCTTAATATAGCTGTCTTATCTGCATAGTATTAAGTCAGTCTGACAAGTTTAATTGGATATAAATTTATTAGTTATATGTAATTACGAATTCAATTAGGGATAAAGACAAACTTGTACTTTTAATTTTAATGGAAAACAGTAAATTTATTTAGCTGTGGCCCCTTTCAGAGTCTGACCATCTTTACTGACATCTGTATTTACATATAACTTTAGGAGACAGTTCCTGGTTTTTACTGGTGCCTTAATTGTAACTTATCAATGGTGTAGATGTTGAATGTTTGCCAAGCTGTACCATTTATCCCAGATTGAATTTGCTATTGTGATAGACACAGTTACAATAAACAAGGTGACACCTGATGTGACACATGGCGGAGTTAATTTAGTCCCTTATCATAAACATCCTTTCAAAGAATTAATCCACTGTTGATATATACATTTCACCAAAATCACCACCTGGGTCAAGTCTCCAGATTTGGACTTGACACAGAGTTTCCAGTAAATTAGGTTAATAATCTGACACTATTTCAAATTAAAAACTATTGCTTTTGCTTAAATAAATTTTTTTTTCATTTTTTAACTCCGATGAAAACAGTACACAAGGTTTACAGAGGTTTCAGTATAAACATAACGGAATATATGTACAGAAAATTTACAGCATGCAAGAAATACTTTCATTTTGAACTGTTTTAATTTTTACCTCCAGGAAGGGGTATGAATTACCAATGGCACTGTTTCACTGCCAAAATTTCAACAAGTTTCAGTTAATTCCATTTCCAAAATCTGTGGTTAAGTACATTGTTTTTTAACTCCAAAATTGTTTTGCATGATTATTAATACAAAAGTTCTCTAAAAGAGGAACCATCAGCAGCAATGGACTTCTTCATGAAAAAACTGATCTAATGTGTTTAGAAACTCTTTTCTTTGAATCATTCTCACTGGTATTTTTGTTAGAAACTCATTAATGATTATCTAATACACCAACAGGACAAATGACATATTATCCATCTATTAACAAGCATGCATAAAAAAGCCAAGAACAAAAATATTCTCACCGGTGAGTACAGCTTTGGCAGAAGGGTCAGCCAGGTCCACTGCCATCTTGCCATCAGTGTTGCGGATGTTGGGGTCAGCAAAGTGTTGTAGAAGTACTGTGGAGGAGACAGTTTCATAGTGATCATAGTTTACTGGGTGTATAGAGGAGATGTCTGACAGACCAACATCATATAAACTATAACCCTGGGTGTCAGGACGACCACTCCTATGCTTTTCACGTCGGGATCGCATTATGTGGACAAATGATAATTCCTTCTATAGTACCATTCAAATATCACAATAAAGCACATTTCTTTAAAGAATCCTCATCTTTGGTGTCATATTGTTAAGTAAATCCATATATCACACACTACACTTCCTGGGTAATTTTCAAAATTCTCCAATAAAATCACAAATTTTCATTGATAAAAGAAGAATGAAGTACATCCAACTGTAAGTGACAATGTTGAGGACAAACTATTGCCACAATGATGTCTGACCACTGCTGTGTCCTGATACATGTGGTCATGGGTAGGGCTCTAATAATCACTTAGCTTCCCATGCCTATCTGAGATCTACTCCAAATTTCCCCTGTCACATGTGGTCAGAGTGAAAACCCTAACACAACTCACCAGGGGTTAATCTACTCACTGACCACAGGCCAGCTGCTGTGTAATATAGACTGACCAACCTGTGTCACCCTTATCCACTAAAGTATGTAAAAGCTTGCTGCTTCTACAGAGGAAAGATACTGTCCCTATAAATTAGACACAAACTGCAACATAATGGTAAACATTTGCATATAGTGACCCAGTGTAAGGTATATACACCCCTGCCAATATAGAGTGGACAGAACCTGACAAGTGTCACTAACTCCAGGCAAACAAATGCTGTCACACCTGAATGCTTATCAAAAGGACTAACCAGGTGCCAAGTGGAAATCAAATTTGCATGATGACCCAATCAAACTGTTGGACTTTTAAAATTTTGATGAAACATTTCATATATGTGGACACAGACTTTACATGTCTTTCTGATGTAACAATTAACCTGATTACAGTCCAGTCTGCTGATAATTATATCACTTAGTCCCATATCATTATCTAATACATTACTCACCTTAACCATAAAGCTTATTTTCTTTTCAGAGGTTGTACTTTGTTTTTTGTTCTTATTGATTTTATTGATTTATGAAAACATAGAAGCAAAAATCTGATTTTAAATTTCCATTTATTAACAATGAATTGAAATAATTGAGTAATGGCAATTCATAACTTATACTGTACTCTCAAAGGTTCAAATATTACATTTGAAAAAGTGTGGAACAATCTTTTTTCTTTCACAATTAGTGACAAATAATTTTTTTCCAAGTATTTGTGTGTTTCATTTTGAAAATCCCATTATGATCAGAATCATTCTGTAGATATTTGGAATTTTACTACATATTTTCCACCACTTAAACTAACTATATTAAGATTTACCTTTAAATTAATATTTTATCAAAAATGACTCCTCTTTTTTTTGAGTCAAAACTTTATAATGTTGATTCCATTCAATGTTTTTTAGCTTGGAGAAGAAAATAAATTTTGACAATGTTAAGAAATCAGTCAGTGTCATAATGCCATTAGCTAGCCACCAGTAAAGAAGATTGTAATCACTGTCATGGTTTTCTTTAGAGCATTGTTGATAAGCTGTTGACATCTCTGTTACCTCTACCTGAGGCAACCATTACCATGTCCTGTCTATTCAGAGTAAACACCTCAGCTTTCAGGTCTGTATGTCAGTACATGATATTGGTCAATTCCTGACATGCTGGAGCTGTAGTTGGAGAGTGTGACTGACCATGTACTGGGTGTCCTGTCCACACTGCCATAGGGCATTGTTTAGAAAAACTTCATTATCGGGTGACAGTAATAAATCAACAGGATGTCCCACAGAACTAAGCAAACCTTATCTGTGCTATTATAAATCTAAATGAACTTTTGATAGTTTTATTGGCAACCAATTTAAGCTTTGATATCTTAATTTTCTGATTACACAACTTCATGACAAAATTTGCTAAAATCATTAATTCTTAGATAAAATATTTTTTCTTAGATAAGACAATACAAGTGTCATGAATAAAAAATCAAAATGTCATATTTACGATTTCTTGCAAATCTATATAGAGTTATACTTGATACATCAACCTGATTTGTTAGACTCAAGTCAAAAAGTGGTTAATTGTAAAAATAACAAGTTTCTGAAATGTTGTAGGGCCCTGTTTCAGGACTGAAATTCCTGTCGCCAAAATAATGTAATTTTCCTGACATGAAACATCAACCACAATTTCTCCCAAATCTGCATCTTTTTTCATTCATGCACCACAGACAAAAACTTAGAAAAATTACTTACAAGCAGTGCATATAAGATACAGACTAAATCATATTTGAAAAAATTCTTTTAAATGTGTACTTTATACAGAAAAATTAAACATTATTACATTCACAGACAAACCTTGGATGTATCATAAGCTTGTACTCACCAATACAAACATCTATCTTTCCCTTGATGGCAGCCTCATGTAAAGGAGTATAGTTCCAGTTGTCACGAGCATTGGCATCCCCACCATTACGTAACAAAAGCTGTACCACTTCTGCATGTCCAAAGGAGCATGCATTGTGTAGAGAAATTAGTCCTCCATCGTCCTTTGCATGGACGTTTGCTCCACACTCCAATAAATGCTCAACAACGTCCTTTCGCCCAAATCCTGTTAATTTTTAACACAAAAAGCACATTGTAAAGAACAGTAGAATGTAATAAGGGTTGTTTGTCCAGTATACATAATTGTACATCATAAGACAGTGCTGTCATGTTCACATTACATGTAACCTGGTGTTTTCTTTTTGGTGCTGTAAAAAGTTTACCATATATATACATACATATTCTTTATTCAATTTCATTCACTTATAAAAAATTTTAAAAAATACCAATTCTGATTAAAGATCAGAAAGACACATGGCCATAGCAAAACAAATCTCTCAGGGAAGGTTAAGAATTAATGTGTAACTATTTTTGTAAAAATTATCCTTGATGAAAACCAGTGTGGTATCAAGGGGTATAAATTGGCACATATCTACTTGTCAGATATATTACTGTTACATTTCATATACAGTATAATTCTTTCTTAGATGATGAGATATCGCTTATCAGAAACCATACAGAATGTCAAGAACAAGAATCCCCCTGACCTTTTCATCTCAAACAATCAATACCGATCTGGAAATAATAGCATGCCTTGTAATATTAAAGTGCACCCAATAACACATATGATATTGCTCTTAGGAGAATAACAAAACCAATGCTATGCCATCGTCCTGCAAACTGCCCATCCCTTCTGTCAGAATTGGTATGTTGACCACCTCAGCTTAGAGCAGGATAAATATGGGCGCTACAGTGAAGTATCCTTATCCTCACACCAGCAATTCTAGAGACAGATAGCCCTTTGCTTTTTCAATAATTATCTTATTTTGCTCCTGTAACAATGTGTGACTGTCAAGGTCATTTGTAAAATCCCAGTGCCTAAATTTTTCTTTTAGATATGTACTATGTATTTGTGAAAACCTAAAAATTTTAGAACTAGAGAGTCTTCAAGAGGTTCATATCAAAAGATCTTATCGTCCTTGTCCTCTATGACCTTGAAAGAATGCAATTGTCTTTTATTTGAATAACTAAAAAATTTACAGGCCATCTCAGCTACCAATGATCCAATAGAACTAGTACCTTTGTGAACTAATGAGGACTGTACAATTTCAATCACTGCAGTAATTATCGTTAATTTGAATAACACACTGCACTATTATATCTGTGTGAATGTGCACTGATGTATTATTATGTTCATGTTAGGTTGACTTTGTGTGATGCAGTGAGAAATCTAGGAAATTGTTCCTAGACTCATCCATGTCAATATATTGGCAGAAATTGTCATAACAAAGGAATCAAGTAGGACACTGTCTGTCTGGCTAAACACCCAATCAGCACCATGTAAACAAAATGTACCTATACACTACACATGTGACCCACTCAAGTCACAGTGCAATGGACCTGCATATAATGGATATTCTACTGCACAAAATACCAGTATTTATGCTAAATGAGTTTTAGCTTCCACTCAATTTTTCAGTAGTCTGCACATGTTAGTGATCACTTGATATTTTAACAGCCATATTTTTTATTTGTTGCACAGACTCAGTCATTGGTACAAGTTTTAATACTGTATTGGTTTATCTCAGACAACTGGATCACCTCATTGTTGTTGATAGATCGAAAACATGTCCTTAGTCTAACAGTTCATCATTTGTAAACATGCTATCTTCATACAGATAAAAATAAGTTTTTGGTTTAATTTGATTGTGACCATTTTGAAATAACTATAACAGACAGTCTCACCATTTCATAACACCACACTTTGTCAACTCCAATTTTAGAGAGCTCTATGACAACACTGGGGATAGCACTTAATTTTCATTTATCTACAAAAAAACTAAATACAGCGCTTGTCCAAATTTTTCCTGATTCTTAATGTAACAAGAGATCCCAGAGGGATCTTCATGCCCACCATTGTTTTATCTTTATATGCTCTTAGAAAGTTGGATCTTTTCCCTTCATTTCTCTTCTCTGTTTTTGCTCTTAATGATAAGACATTTGAACATTTCTTTGCAGAAATAAATGATAATTTCTTTGCCTGCCAAATCCAAAAAAGCCACCTGGAAGCCATTTTGCTTCCAAAAAACGAACGAGCACAAGAAGAAATCAAAGGGAACATACGAATGAAATTTGAGAGATATCCATTCAGTACTTCTTCAGAAAAAGCAATAACAATCTTTACCAGGCAAAATCAAAGATGGCTGCCCGTTGGCTGTTTTGTTTTTCAGATCAGTCCTTAACTCAAATAGGCACAATTAGAAGATAAAGAACCCTACACATGAAATTTGAGAAAGATCTATAAAGCAATAACAAACTTTCAATGTCAAAATCCAAGATGGCCATTTTTCGGCTGTTTTGATTTTCTGATCAGACATAAAATTAAATGGGCACAACTGTGGACATTTGGGAAATTACATATGAAGTGCGAGAAAGATTCATCCTGGACTTCCCAAGAAATAGCAATAACAAAAATAAATTGTCTATGGACAGATGAAGGACCACGGACACAGAGCAATCGGATAAAAAAAACCAATTCAAATTAAGCCACATTCACTAAATAATATATACAAAAAATAATTTGTACAAAGACAAAGTCTTCAAAAGAGTAGAAAACTTTTAAGTTGCATACATACAATTAGTGAACAACTGAAACAACATAAATGAAGTACTTAAAATCCAAGTTCTATTCATGTTTCAGTAACTTCCCTTAAATGAATGTACACAAATATTGCTGTGATACGACTGGCTTCTCACTTTCATTTGATTACATCGAGATATGATTACAATCAGTGATAAAAGGAAGTATTTTAAATTGATTTAAAGAATAATTTATGTTACAGAGTGCATTTTCCATTAATTTCAATTTGAACAGTGTATACAGAAAGGTGAACACTGATATGATTTTAAAAGCTTCAGCTATTCAAATATCTTGGTATCATGTGAGCAGTTTACAATGTACTATTCTCACTCTTGTGAGAATAAGATAAGATACAGAAGTCTGCATCTTGATTTGTTATTAGCTGCCTTTCCCAAATTAATTGAAAACTAAAACTTGAATCACAGATAATCAAGTAATGTTTATATAAACAATATTTTACCACCATTTCTCCACTTGTTTAGAGATAATTTCACCATGGAAAACTGCTGAAGGTTTTTGGACGATCAAAAAATAAAAAAAAAAACAAAAAACTGACTGACACATGTGGGAAGGGAGGTAATAATGTCAGGTTTCTGATTTTAATTCCCATATTCGAGCTATGTATACACTCTTATCATACATGTTTCATGTTCAATGCAGCTGGAGTTTATGAAAAGTCAATCACCAGACTTGTTTCTGTTTACACTTTTGGTGTAAATTATCTGCTATTATGTGACAAATATTCTACAGTACAAGGAAGTCTTTTTTAAGTTTCCAAAAATCTCAATATGTTGATATATTGGATCAAGCGAAGATATGATACAATGAAAAAATGAAGCAGTGCCATGATACTTTTACACAGTTTTTAAAAATGAGTTATTTTCCATATTCAAGTTAATTCCCTTTACCGAAACCTATTACACTTGCTAAAACCGAAATTGCAAATGTTTCAAGGAGGTACAAGTATATATTTTTCATATAATGTACGCTTTATCATCCTACTTTCTATTACAATGTTCTAAAACAATCCATACAGGTTCGTGTGTAGTTTCTTGTTTTAATAGTGTAACAAAATATGCCAACATTTCTCCTTAATCTCTTCACATATATCATATATCATGAAAGCTGAGTGATTTTATAAATCTTATTGCAAAAGAAAATTTTGATGATTTGCTTTTGATATTTTATAACAAACTAACAACTCAGGTGTCAGTAGATAATTATTCTTAGTGAATAAAAAATTCACCTTTGATTTTTGCAGCTTCTTCCCCATCCTTTTTTTCAGAAAATATATAACCTACCTAACAGCATCAGAATGCCAAGCAATTTTTAAATTATTAAACACTTAAGAAGTTTCCTAAACATAAACATTTTTGATACAGTTAGTAATGCATGAGATTCACTTCTCAAGAATTGTCACCATGATACTTATATCATACTAGAATGACCTATGGACTAGTTTATGCTATGTCAACATAACAGCACTCTAATATGACAAAAACTGCTCAGTGTTCATTATATATAAATATATATGTATAAAGGTGGCTTTGGTGTGTGTTGGATTTATCACCCAATAACAACCACTGCCATTTGAATTGTGAGACAGGGTTTCATTGTGATTTGTGGTTACCTCAGTGAACAACATACAAGAGGACCATTGCATTCAATCCTGAGCGTATTTGGGTTAAGTGGCTTGCTAAAGGCAACACCAAATCAGCACAGGATGGTCCTTAATAACTGTCAAGATGAACGGAACTTTTTTTTATTGATACTTTAGAGTTCAATCCACATATACAAGAAAACATTCAATGATAATATCTTCTTTGTTGTTTTAAGTGATGATCAACAATATGAGTATTTAGACACTGTACCCAATGTCTTCGAGCATATTGGGGATTTTTTGGTTGAATTCCCCTTTATTCTACAAATAAAGTGATCATGATTATCGTGATTATGGAAATTCTTCAATTTTGTGTCATTACTTAAAGAGGACAAGATATTTTTGAAAGCTCAAGTCCAATATACTCTGATAGAGTTATCACACCCTACGTTGTATGTACTGCCCTCGCAATGATCATTACCTTACCATGTACTGATATATTGTAGGTTTAAAATTACACTTCTCTCCGAGTGCCACAAGACTATTACATTTTAGATTCAAGTATCAATCATTAACTGTTAATATGGCGATGAAATAAATAAATTTGAGTTTATGATTTAGCTACATCTCGATTTTGAAGTTAAATCAATCATAATCAGAGAAAGTCGTCTGTAATACATGAGGTAATGCAATGGATAATTACTAAATTCATCAACGACAGTTTTAGACCGGTATCATGTCAAGTTTCGACTCTGACGGTTACGTGTCAGCTGTTTCAGCACCCTTTATGTCTAGGTTTGTTGTCAAGAAATATTACTGATATTTCAGTAAAACCGGTTATTTTACATGGAATAATGTACAATTATTACTAAAACATATGTGTATTATGTGAAATCGTTTATATTTCACTATCTTTGAGTCTAAATGACTCAAAATTATCCACATGTAAACAATAACATCGTTCCAAGGTGGAAAAGGAGACAAACCTGCAGCGAAATGAAGAGGGGTCGACTTTCTTCCAGCAGTATCTTTCGCGTTCACATTATGATGATTTACTAGTTTCTTTACTTTGTTCAAATCTCCGTTTCTACAAGCTTCGAATAAATCTCGACCAGGATCGTTGTGAGAAGGAGAACTTGGTTCATTTTGGAGCATGGAGCGACGGCTCGTCGCCATCTTTAATTTTCGTAACTCACGCCAAAATAACGGTTGCAAACGAGATCTTTTCAAGCTTATCTGCGACGTTGACTTCGGTTCAAAGGTGAACGGGACGGAGTTTGGAAGGTAAAAAGGTTTGATCGATGAAGTAAAGAAGAACGCTTACGTAGCGGTTTTGTTGATGTTTTAAAATATGTTTAATCAAAGTTTTGTTACTTTATTTCAAAATGTAATGCAAACACTGTTTTTGTAAAGCATAATTTTGGCATTTAGCAAGATCATAGAGGTCATCTCAAAACCTTTACTGATAACAGGTGTCCTTTCCGAGGGACCATTTCAAAATTATTTTACACAGAAATCTCATGATAAAAACTAGAACAACACAACTTAATTTGATTTGGTATATAATTCCGATTACAGTAGTCTATTGATTGATTAATTAAAATATAACAACATATTACAACAGAATAGTATATTATAGATTTACATAGTTCCTATCACCGCAAATAAATTATCACTTTATCCTTAATATTAAAAAAAAATTAAATGGTGATGTTGTACATAGTCCATCTATAAAAAGTTCTTGTTATAACGTTATCTTTTAGAAGTACAGATTGGACCTTTCTCAAATCGCAGATTTCCTGTGGTCCCATTTTGTGCCCTTCTGGGTTTGGGACTGCATTTTGATAATGAAAGTTTGTGATCATTATTTTTGAAGAAATATTGGATGGATCTTTCTCAAATTTCACATCTGTTCCCCTTGGTCCCTAGTTGAATACTTGGTTTTATGAATGATCAGAAAAAAAAAACTGGTTGACTGGTGGTCATCTTTGATTTTGAAAATAAGAGATTATTTTTGCTGTATTTTGAGATCTTCTCCTTGGTTCCTTTTCTTGCCCTTCTGTTCTTGAGTCTGATCACAAGATCCAAAATGACTGACTGATGGCCATCGTAGATTTTGACAATGATTTTTACTTTTGTTATTTCTTGAGAAGAATTGGATGGAATTGTCCCAAATTGCCTACCTAAGTTCCCTCCGGATACTAGTTATGCTGTTATGATTGTACCACTGATCAGACACACAATCCGGTTGACATGCTATCATCTTTAATTTGGTAGTTTGGTGGATTTCACTATTTCTCCAAAGGGATTTTCAAATTTCATATACCAGTAATTGAGAGCAAATACAGAGGGAAGAAGAGAAAAAAACAGTAGAGGTGAAGTGGTGTTGGGATCTCTTGTTTAATAATGTTATTATTATGTTATTTATGCATTGTTTATACACAAGTCAAAAAATTGTAACAGAGGTTATAATTATTTCCATGCCTCTGATAAGAATCGAACCCATGACCCCAGGCTTACTAGTCTGACACTCGACCAATCGAGCTAAAGAGAAGTTCTCTTCAGCTGAGTGGTATATTGCGGCTAGTATTTACCAGGGTTACAATATTATGGTATGGCATTTTTCTGTCTTTCTGGTTTGAACTTCTATTTTCCTGGATATCTCCTCCCACAGTTTTCAACTAATCTTTTTGAAACATGGAAGGGTTTATCACCATCACATGAAGCTGTGAATGTTAGTTTGATTTGACTGTATTTGGAAGAGTTACTACTCCTTGTTGTTTTTCATAATGTTTATCTTTCCGTTTTCAACCCATGTCTTTCAAACTTGGTAGGTTTAATGACCATGCTATGCAGTTGTATTCAGTTTCCTGAGCAGCAATTTGATTTATCTGTATAAAGAAGAGTTATTGCCCCAACAATATTTCAAAAAGTTATTGCCTTGCCCCTCTTTTCTTTTCAGCATTTTACTCTTGTT
Organism: Ylistrum balloti; assembly: GCF_031769215.1. Classification (NCBI taxonomy): domain Eukaryota; kingdom Metazoa; phylum Mollusca; class Bivalvia; order Pectinida; family Pectinidae; genus Ylistrum; species Ylistrum balloti. The sequence goes on from NW_026782206.1 coordinate 43,475, forward strand.
CAAAGATTTCTTTCGATTTTCCACCCATCTCTTGAATAATGTATAAATAAAACAAATTATCATTACTATTTCAATAAATATATTCTTCCCAATACAACATAAAGGACTACTGTATATTGTTCAACGCCACTGTGCACTCTTTTCTTTTTCTTTTTCAAAATCTTGCATATTGTATTATCAACTTCGTACAGTGAAGCATGACAACAAAATGCCTAAGATGGGGGATCTGTGGTGCAGGGAAGATCTCCAACGACTTCTGCTCTGCCATGACAACCCTACCAGACGGAGAACATGAGGTATACAATACAGGTTCAAAGCACTAAATATTACCTAATAAGGAATAAACTTCTGGCTATTAGTGACTACCCTTGAGAATCTCCTAAATACAAATATATCACTAGTTTTCATATGATCTCAAATACAGGTAATACCCTGTACATGTAATGATGCAGGAAAGATTGTTGTGATCCCTTGTTGATAAAAATGCTGGTTTTGATGTACAAATGTATATTGCCTGAATTATGTACATTGTATTGTGATATTCCTGGGTAAATATATTTGTCTATGATGATAAGTAATGATCATAGATTGTGGCAGTGGCAGCCAGGAAGCAGGAGAGTGCCAAGGACTTCGGGGACAAGTTTGGAGCAAAGATTGCATATGGTTCTTATGAAGCCTTATCAAAGGATCCCAATGTTGGTAAGAAAAAATCACAATGGTGTGCCTGTAAGAATTGTAATTTTATATTAATGTGTCATGCACCTGAGAAGTTGTTTAATACAAGTATGTCAAAATTGTCGTGGATACCTGCAATTATTAGAGAACACAACAGTCTTCAGGTATTTTTGCATCCTTTGACCTGAAGGGTTGGGATGACCTATTGCCATTGTGTTTCGTCTTCCATGTGCCATGCTCCATGCACCCTGTGTAAACTTTCCATTCAAATGACTTCTCCTCAATAACTGAAAGGCCCAGGGTTCTTATATTGGGCCTGTAGCATGATCGGATGAAGGATGTTTGTTAATATGAATGACTTTGACCTTTTTTTCAAGGTAACAGAGGTCAAATATGTAATAATCTTTAAACAACTTCTTCTCAATAACAAAAAGGTCCATTGTGCTGGTACTGGGCCTCTTTCAAGGTCACAGGTGTCAAATATGTCAAAATCTTAAAGCAACATCTTCTCATTAAACAAACGGCATAGGGTGCTGTTATTGGGCCTGTGGTATGCTGGGATGAAGGGTTACCAGTTTGTTGTTGTGATTTGCATTTTCTCTTTTTAAAGGTCACAGAGGTCAAATGTGTTCAAATCTTCAAAATTTCTTTCTCAACAAGCAATAGGTTTGGAGTAATGGTATTTGTGTAGTAGCATGTATTAAGAATATGCTCATATGAACCAACAATGTATTCTTTGTAAGTTGTAGAGTAGTTACACAATTCATTTTAGGCCTATATATATAGATCTTTATAATCAGATGACCGTTAAGGCCCACAGGGTTCTTGTTATTTACCTGATATTGTTTAACACCATACAAACCAGTAAGTCATTTGTGATTCTCTAGATATTGTCTACATCGGCACCATCCACATCAATCACATGGAGTTAAGTATGATGATGTTGAATGCTGGGAAACACGTCTTGTGTGAGAAGCCAATGGCCTTGAATTTGAGACAGGTCAACAGTGTTCTACAACTAGCCAAACAAAAAAATCTCTTCTTCATGGAGGTAAAGTTAAACAACTAAGTCAGGATAATAATGTTATGAATTTATGTATCTAGTTAATAAAACTAGTTATTTGTAAAGGGAATATTGTAAATAAATATGGGATATAAAGTTTTAAGCTCATCTGACCTGAATAGCTAAGTGAGCTTATCCAATGGTGCAATGTCTGTTATCAAACTCTTCCAGCATCAGCTTTTCTATTTAAACAACTTTTACTCAAAAGCATATGGCAGCTATATTCATAAGATGAATCTTGTTTGAAGAGAGTTTGATTTGCAGGGATATGAAATGCTCGTGTATTTGAGATCAGTATTGAATACCAAGTGAGCAATACAGGTCCATTGGGTCTTTTGTTCTAATGGTGTTTACTATAACTGCCAAAATTGACATTATTCTCTCTTGCCAAACTAAAGTTATGACATTCATAGTAACTCATGAGGTTGGAACAATAAGATTAAAAAATACACAATTTATAAAACCAATGTGTTCAACTGCAACGTCTTGTAAAATATCTACCAGGAAGAACATTTTAGCTTTTAAAACTTCAATCTAAATCAGGATTTTGAGATATTTTTGAATTTGAAGATGTATACAGAATTTCAAGTACAGTCCATGTGTATGTGACACAAAGATTTATCAAAGCATTATAAGAGAGCAATTCAGTATAACAGGCAATGACTATCCATCGTGAAAGGTATTGGTGTCTTTAATTAGAGTCTCTCTCTAAGCCTGTATGTACAATGAAGGTTCTCATCTGTTAGTCAATCCATGAGCATAATTAAGAGAAGCACAAAGGAATTTTGGCATAGTTTTATCCTTTTTGTCAGAATGAATCATGTAGATTTTAGAGTAAGGGGTCTAGATCAATTAAGCTGGAAAACAAAGATTTTTTTGGAACTTCTTAGAGAAACCTGTGCCACTAGGACAATAACAATTTCAAACTTCAGGGCCCATCATGACAAAATAGTATATAAATATGTAAGAACAGCTAAAAATGAATATCAGTAAAAATTTCATACTTTAACACATGAAAAATAAGTTGTAAGGACAACAAAAACAGAATCTGCAGCTTCATTAGTCAAATAAGAATGTTGAATGCATAAAGTTTTAAGTGTGTGTTGCTTGAGGATTATCTGCTTTATGGCACTCTTGTTATATGTGGTATCATAAACAGGTAATACTCTAGAATATGGCATGAAATGTTCCCACACTTCATTGTGGTTCACAACAAATGGCTGCTTTTCCAGGCTACATGGAGTAGATTTTTTCCCATTTATGAGAAGATCAAAGCAGAAATTGCATCTGGTAGCCTAGGTGATGTAGAGTTGGTGACGGCCAAATTTGCCATTCCTATCAAAGATGTTCCAAGAATTAAGGAGAAGGCACTTGGTGGAGGTTGTATGTTGGACATTGGCATTTACACAGTCCAGCTGGCCTGTATGGTGTTTGATGAAATGCCAGAGAAAATCGTCGCAGAGGGAGTGCTTAATGAACAGGGTGAGGTTTATCATGAAATATTTTGTAGAGTTAAGCTATATAAGCTGTAGGAAAAGCATTGTCCAGGAATGTTGATTTCTCTTTGTGTTATTACCATTTATCAACAATTTAAAAAAAGAAGAGGTGTATGTCAATGTGTTTGTTCATCCCATGACTGCTGTGCCCTTCCATCATTTTTCTCTTTTCAAACCAGATCTTTTTTCAAATATGATTGGTCTTCAATTATTTTTTTATATTTATCTGGAATGGGAAGTTAGGTGTGTGAATTTGATTAAATGTCTGACAATTTCATATAAATGCACAATTCTTGCCTAATGCGGTATTAAGATAAAATATATTTTTATGTAACAGGTGAGTTCAGTTGAAAAGGTCTGAAATCTAGAAATATATTAAGAAAAAAAATCTTATTACTATAGTGGAACATATTAAACAGAGAAATCTTATTGATAAAGGCTTGAAATATGGTGAACTTTGGACCATAACTAAAAGTGTTATATATTGGTAATGTGTTATAACAGGTGAGTACAACATTGAGTCTGATATACAGAAATATATATCTGAATATAAAGATCAATCTTGCAGGGCTTAGGAAATTATAACAATAAACCAGAAATCAGGAGATTTAATAATAGTATCTGTAATTTGTATAATTTACAAATAATTTTGACTAATTTTTTGTATTTGACAGGAGTGGACGAAGGAGCCTGTATCATCCTTAAGTATAAGGGGGGTAGAATGGCTAATCTAGCTTACTCTAGTCGTACGTGTGTGATCCAGTGTGCTGCCAGTATCCATGGAACTAAAGCAAACATTGAGGTAGTAACTTATAATTATACTACACTTTGTTTTTGGTGTTAGTCTATATTCAACCCATTTTATTATACATTTAACCAGTCTTTTTCTAGAGTCTGCAATAGCCCAGTTGGTAATGCATTGGTCTTCCCAACCTCAGATTCGAGGTGTGTAGTTAATTAATTCTTTTTACTTGTTCTTCTGTTCTCCCATAATTTAACTTGTCTTGGCCCTGTCTCCTACACTATACAGACAAAGAAACTATATATTTGAGACATGGCTTTACCTTGATGGGACAGTGTGTTACTTTGACCTTTATTGTGACCTTTGACCTACATCAAAGAAACGAGATTTCCTGAGCTCTATTTTCTACACTATCTGTCACTGGAACTTCACACTTGGGGCAGGGGTTCAACTAGGTGAGGTAGTGTATGAAAAATAGTTCACTCTGACACATATATTGACCTTAAACCTACTTCAAATGAAGATGTTTTCCCCGCTCCATTTCCTGTACTACTTCTCACTGTAACTTTACTTGTGTAGAATGGGTTGACTTGGATGATAGGGGTCACATATTAAAAGTGGTCTAAGTAGGTAAATTTGACCAGCATATTGACCTTTGACTTAAAGCAGGAAATTATGATGGTTTCAATATAAATTTGTAGTATTGCCTCGATATCACTTATTCATTTCAATCTGTGATACCACTTACTGGAATATAACTGAATTAATTCACTTTTATACAATCAAGTGCAGTTCATACCTAAATGCCATGAAATACATGGTGTCATCAGATGAGATTTAACAGTAAAATGGGACAATTTCTGGTATACATCCAGCAGATTTATTTGCCACGGTAATACTGACACTGTTCATCATTGGTTAAAGTGAGTTTAACAAACATTTGATGTTTAGAATTAGTTCCTTCACAAATTCATCTTCTATGCATTCTTTGCATATCATTTCACTTTTAATGGCAAACTGTAATTCATCAAATTGTCTTATTTGAATTTTTTATATATATGTATATATAAAATCTAAATATATTTTCAGATACCTGACCGCTTTTGGTGTCCGGAGAAGGCCATTTTACCAACAGGTGTGATTACCAATGAAGTTCCTGAGGGGCGCCATGCATATAACTTTTCCAACAGTGGAGGAATGAGATACGAGGCAGACCATGCTCGCAGGGCCATTCTAGAAGGTATGATAAGTTTCTGTGATAAACTGGTATTTATTTTAGGTATTGATAAATCATGTAATAAAATCATGAAGACCTTTAAATAGTGAAGTAATAACCATGTTTGTATTTTCATGTAATCCTAGAAAACTCAGCGGAAATCTGCTTTCCAAAATGTGAAAGTGTTTATCTTGAACAGACAATAATATTTTAAATGGAAAAAATTTGAAATCATTTCAGTTTGAAGTATTTGATAGCGTAAGTGTATGGGAAGGGAAAACAGGCTTCTTACAGGGTTTTAATGCTACCTGGTCTCCATCAGACCATAAAGTATTATAAATAACAGTGTTCATGCTTGCCTTTCGAATTTGGGGGTAGTGTACCTAAACAATGTTTTATATTGGAGAGTGGTTGAAAACCGAGGATAAAAGTCTTGAAATTCACTAATTTGGGTTTTTTTTACCCTCATTCGTGGGTAACTGGGAACATTGCATAAAGAATGTTTATCAAAAACAATGCTAGAAAAGTATTAGGCCTTTTACTGGCCTATGTATTGCTGAGAAACAAACTATAATCAAAGCAGAAAGTGACAAAAGAGAATTGTACAAGACTTGTGGTTTGCTGACAATACAAAAATGAGTTGCTGAGTTATATGTATATTAACAAGGTGTGTATGGGCCAGCATAATTAACTGCCTTATACAATGTGTAAACTATCTTTAAAAATCAATGAAATTTAATAATTTATGTTTTGCTTTGTTTTCCAGAACCTAAAATATTGATAATAAGTGTTGTTTTTACTTGTTAAAGAATGATCACTGAAGATCTGAGGATACATAACTTCCTGTTTTAACTGTGTATTGTAAAATTAGTTAGTCATATGTATTCTATTTATCTTGTACTATTAATCTACAAATACTAATGTCTACAAAATGATAAATATTTAAGATTTCACATTATTTTTTTTGTCTTCATGGATTTCATGAGTAGTGTTGTCACCATAAAATCTATAACAAGGGATATAGGCTTTTTAGCTCTCCTGGCTGTAAAGTTCAAGTGAGTTTATTGTATACTGCATCATCTTTCTGTCAACTTTTTAAACAAATTTCTACCAGTCAAGAACGAATGAACATGTTTTGACCAAGTTTGTTCAGAAGCATCATTGTGAGGAGAAGACTCAATTTTGTATACGAATAAATGATTGGTGTTATCACCCTCCCATGGGACCTAAAGGGGAAAATTAAGCAATCCTTTAAAATCCTAATTCTTTAGGAATGGTTGGATTTTTTCTGAGACATCCTTAAGTAAAGAGGATTCATTCTTGTATACACAATGGGTCTCTACCCTATTGTTTCGGAATTGCAGGTCCTAATAGGGGAAATAGAGCAAATTCTTGAAATTCTACTTTTTCTATGGGAATGCTGGTATTCTGTCCTAATTTGGACTTAAGTACTATTGGTTGAAGGGGAATCAATTTTGTATAGATTGTAGGTCTCATGCCCCTGTGGCATGAGGGGCGGGCCCAATAGGGAAAACAAAACAAGTTCTTTGACATCGTTTCTGTTGAGGGATGTGTGGAATCTGCCCGATTTGTTCTAAGGCATTCTTGGGCAAAGGAAAATCAATTTTATATACACAATTGGTCTTGGCTTCTTGAAATGGGAGAGACAAGGCCCAATGTGGGAAATAGAACAAATTCTTCAACGTCCATCAGTAGGAATGGCAGGATTCTGTCCCATTTTGATTTGAAGCATGCATGGTGTGGCACATGGAACCTTCGAGTTTGCCATTGCATGTTCCAGGGATGCAGAGAGCAAAAATGATTGTAGCCCCAGTAGTAACCCAATGTGAAAATAGATATAAACCTTTAGAATTCCTTTTCCTTTAGTTTGGATGAAGCTATTTCTGCAAAGCCAGATGAGCAATACAGCCCCTATAGGTCTCTTATTATAAAAATCTATAAAAATTGTCATTCTCTCTGAAGTTTGTTGATTGAAAACAAATTTTTTTAAGTAAGCCTGATCATCTCATCACTTCTAACATGTATGATTTACTTTCTAGGTAAACTGGAATGTGCCGGGATGCCTCATCGCCATAGTGAAATGGTCATGACGATTAGTGATGAAGTCCGAAAACAACTGGGTGTTGTCTATGATGTTGACTAGAATTAAGTTGTCTTCCTTTGACAGTTACTACGGTGCTATGTTTTTCCTTTGAAAAACAGCTTTACTACATTATTCAATAAACATACATATAAAGGAATACATAAAATGATTTTAGAATCTGCATTTTTGTTAAATGTAAAATATATACAATTTTATAATTCCAAAGTTGTTATATGATCTCTCCTTTTGATAAGTAATTCTACCTTTATATTATGTTGATTTTTAAGTTGATGAAGAAGAAGAATGTGAATCTACCTGCATTATTTTGTTGAAATTATAAAACCTTTATCATACTTGTTTTGTTTTCTTATGCATTTCTATTGCTAACACATCATCATCATCATCAACATCATCAACATCATTGTCATCATCATCATCATCATCATCATCATCATCATCATCATCATCATCATCATCATCATCATCATCATCATCATCAATCATCATCATCATCATCATCATCATCATCATCATCATCATCATCATCATCATCATCATCATCATCATCATCATCATCATCATCATCATCATCATCTCAGCAACAAAATTCAGATAAAAGTTTCCACACTTGGGATGTTTATTTCATTAAATAGATCATCTCTTGTTGCCCATATGTACTACAGATTTGATTTATATGTCTATTTCATGAATTCGTTTTAGTCCTCCTCTTGTTTGGTCAAAGATGAATTTGTCCAAAGATTTTCAACGCTGTTTATTAAATGCTATACTTGTCACTAGTTTGGTTGGATGGTTACAAATTATATGCTTTGTGTCCATGTCTCTTCATGGTAAGCACACCCTGCCTCTATGGGTCATAGATCCTGCCCATTCTGTGATGAAACATCAAAGAGTGGGATCAGGACACTGGAATGGACTCAGATGCAGTATAACTTGAGAAGTCCCCACAGGTCTGGCAAGGCAGTTGTCATTAGTCCAATGCTGTCACTTGAATATGTTCCCTAGATTGTATGTACTATATCTCCAGTTTTCCTGTGGCCACCATTACCTCCTCCTTGATAGACTTCCTCCGGTAGTAATGGAGGGTTGGTGTAAACAGGCCCCAACATCTACTTTCACTCATCTGTCATTAAGGAAGGGTGATGTTGGTTCACAGATAGGATGCATACACATAATAGTCATGGATCTTGATCAATCAGACTGGTACAATGTATATCATTGACTGGGACATAGTGATGAATAGAGAAAACAGTCTTTTGAACTGGATCAATCAGACTGGTACAATGTATATCATTGACTGGGACATAGTGATGGATAGAGAAAACAGTCTTTTGAACTGGATCAATCAGACTGGTACAATGTATATCATTGACTGGGACATAGCAACAGATAGAGAAAACAGTCTTTTTTGAACTGGATCAATCAGACTGGTACAATGTATATCATTGACTGGGACATAGTGATGAATAGAGAAAACAGTCTTTTGAACTGGATCAATTAGACTGGTACAATGTATATCATTGACTGGGACATAGTGATGGATAGAGAAAACAGTCTTTTGAACTGGATCAATCAGACTGGTACAATACATATCATTGACTGGGACATAGCTTGATTGATTGTTGTCTGCTGAAATTCGAGATTGATGGGAATAACAAAATGATTAGCAGACATCTTTGTTTTGATAAAGTTTGTCATTATTTTTGAGAAGTACTTCAGAGATGCATTACTCTTGAATTTCTCTCTCTAGTTGCCATTTTAAATGTTGATAGTCAATAACACAAAATGGGCCAGAAAGCTAATCTGTTCTGCAGCTTATAAAGACAAAAAATTGACAAAAGAATTAATTTGAACAAACCCAAAGGCTCTTCTCCCAAGCTTGCTATAGCCAAACATAATGAAATATATTTGGCCTTTTGGTTACTGAGAAAAGCTAATTTTAAGACTTTGAACCCTTTGTGAAGTCGGTCAAGGTAATTGATTTGAACAAACTTGAAGCAATTCACCTCAGTCAACTCGGTATAATTGTCAATAAATTTTAAAGAAGAAAGAATCAGATGAACACAAAATAATTTATTATATTCTCATTTGAAACAAGCAAATGAACATCGACTTTATAAATTTGGTATAAATAATACATCAATATGGAAAGATATCACAGCTTTATCACATATTTCAAATATCAATTAGGACGGAATGTTGAGTTAATATACATCAGCAAATTCATGTAAGTATTATTTTTTCTCTATTTTAAGTAGGCTGACAGTTTTTTATGATAACTGATCATCTATGCTTTTGAACCCATCATAGTTCTCTTACAAAATTATGTATACAAAGTAAAGCTGTAAATCTTGATACAGACAAATAAAGCATTAAATTGTCTGTACCCTGCAACGATGTTAGTAAAATATCACAGTACTTTAACATGCATTGAAAAGCAAATACAAAACTTTATACATTATTACATCATTGTTTATAAGATATTAAGCTGTTTCTTCAAACGGCTTTTTTTCCAAATAGTTATCAGTCCATGATCTCATCTAAGCAGTCACTGACAAGAGTTTCATTGATGTTGACATTATGTGCCGGAGAGTTGAGTGACTACAATGTTTGGAAGCCCATAACACACAGTGTTGTACCAGGACATCTCAGGTTCCGGCAACTCCTCCTTAGCACCGAAATCACGGTCACTAAAGTCTCGTTCATCTTCTCGGTGACTCTCCTTCTCCTCGGCTTCCTCAGTAGGTTTGTCCTCCTCAGGTTTCCGACGTCGGTAGGGAGTGAACAACAATCTCAAAGCCTCCCCTGTAGTTTTTCCACCCTCCAACATATCTGTTATATAATACAATGTAAGTGTCAGAATGGTTATCATATATAGATACTAGCATTACTGATTTCACTATGTTTACAGTGTAGACAAAAGTGAAGTCACTCTTATCAAGATTAATCAGATTTCAACATTGTTGTGTACTGATATTTACATGTCTTACATTCCATCTGGCAATATTAGAACCCTTATCAGTAGTTGAAGTCGTTAACTTATACGTATATGTAGTTGAAATGAGAGTCTGTAACTGAGTAAACGTATTATGTAACAAAAATAATTGTTTTGTGATGCCTCTGCAAGGACCTCTATTTTACAGTATGACATTCTAGCCATTGAGCCAAAGGGAATTTAAATCACAAGGATATCAAAGGTTAATTAAAGTCACAAGTCCAAATATTTTTATACAACGACAAAGATATTAGCCTGAAATATTCCTAATTTCTGACTTTTTCCCCACTTTGTGTATGAAAGCCTTAATAGAGAGATTTAATCTTTATTGCCCGACACTTCTAGAGATATAACTAATGTTAATCTTAAGAAACCCTTGTTGTAACTTCAAGATCAAGATTGAACTGCATAGAAAACTAAACTAAAACTAAAAATCTACGATTTACCTTTCATGTTGGTCTTTAACCTATTTGCATTCTCTGCCAGAGCACAGTGCCATTGATTGGCCATAAGACACTTGATTCCAGTCAGACTGACCAACATGGCTGTCTCCACAGGTTTCTCTAGGGCCAGAATGCTTGCACTGTAGAAATGAACAAAGCATACATTTTAGAAATACACACAAGTTTTGATATATGAGATGGTAAAGAATAACCTACTTCATTAGAAAGAGATGCCTCAAAAGGAATGACATTATCAAGGGAAGGCTTGTCTCTGAAGAAGGTGTGGGTTTATTTATTAATTAGGCAACACATATTTCAAAAAGATTAAAGTATAGTAAAATTTGACTTGCCTCTTAAGAACGTCCAGTTTAGACTGCCTGGTGAAGCTCTTACTAGTCTGTGCCAAGTCCTGGATATACAGTATGCTACAATCTACAACAATACATTCATCTCATTAGATTTAAACAGTTGTACAGTGGAGGTTATACCTTACTAAATAAATTCTGAGCAGAATCAATACCATAATATATAGAAAATAATAATACATAACTTATATTTCTTGTTTTGACTATATCATAATATTTTAGTTACTGGACATGAACTTAATTTGCATGTTTTTGTTATTTTCACTGAACCTGTATCAAGAGACCACCTGTCATATGTTACCTTATTTATTACCTCCGTTCAAAGATCACATATGACAGATTTGATTTTACAACATTTAGAATTTATCTAAAATAGTCACATCGACATTTTCTTAATTCTATGAAATGAAACCAAAAATCAAGATTTAAAATACCGGTAAAAGTGTTATTAACCTTGAAGAAGCCAACAGATTTTGTTACATCACAGACAATCTGTGTGATTACTAACCTGGTATGTTGAGAGCAGTAAGTTTGGCAGGTGGTATATAGTTTAGGAACTTCTCCATGCCATAGAAGATGAAAGAGCTGTTTTCTGTAAGATATATCTCCCACTCTCCAACACTAGGGGTGTGGTCATCTCCCATGATGCCGAGCCAGCGAGGCGTGAATTGCTGATCGTATTCGTCTATCAAACGGTTTATCACATCTATTGGTTTATCCACTTCTGTAACCAAATATCACACAAAATGAGATCAGCTTACCTCACCTTATCAAAAGTTACATAATCATCAATTATAGACCAAGTTATAATACTTGTACATACAGAACTAGAAATGTAACAGGCAGATGAACCAAGAGGGTCAGAGGTCAATGTACAAGACCTAGGGTAAAAGGGTCCATGTACAAGATTTAAAGTCACAGGATTCATATTACAGAGTTAGAAGTCAAAGGTCATTGTCACAGAATTAAAGGCCCGAGGGTCAATGCTACAAGATTCAGGGGGTCAAAAGGTCAGTGTCACAAAATCACAGGTTACAAAATACTTTCAAGAGGGTGATGCAGTATCACTAGAAAGACAGAGGAAAAAGTCCCAGAATCAGAGGCCAGAGGGTCAATGACACAGAGACCAAGGGTCAATGTTAAGGAGGTCAAGGGTCTAGTCACAAGATTAGGGGATATGGATAAAATATTTGGGACTACAGGGCTCATATTTTTGGGAAATACATACCCGTTTCTGCACAATCCAAGTGGGTGTCCACAATATCTGGTTCAATCAAGGAACATGATTGATATCGCATGTAATACATGTAGAACCTACTGTATTCTAATATACATCGATGACTTGTCTTCAATTTCACTGTGGAATAATATGGTGACTTTACACATTTCATACCTGATCTTGTGTTCAACTTTGACTCTGAAGACATTAATTTCAACCGTATTATTTCATATTTTGTGGGGTTACAGCCAGGGTAAGAAGGAGGGAAACCAAATAGTTTACTCTCTTGATCCATAAGTAATACCCCTGGTGTAATTTCATAGATTAAGAGATTATATTTCAGGTTAGTAACTCTCCTCAAAAGTCACAATGTGATAGCACAGATGTCATAATATCTTAATACTGGTTATTAGATTTTGCAGATGAAAAACTACAACCTTTGAAGATCTACCAAAATAATAACTAGCACTTTTCGAAAGGATACATCTGAAGTTCATTGTGTCTACAGCATGTTGCCATGGTGCTATCTCTCTGGTAAGTGGAACCTACAATATGCATAAAAAAAGTTGCTCATCATTAAAGACTCTTTATTCTTTTGGTATTAGTGGAACTCTTCAATTTTCAGTAGATAATACTTATGTTCATATTGTTGTAGACTGTGATTTCTCATTCAAATTCAAGATGCAGCTTGTATCTACAAAATTATGTGAACTGTATCTCATATGAATAATTTTGACCATCTTTTGTATATGACTTACAATCTTGGCCATTTTTTTGCTGGCATCCCTGAGGCCAGGGATTCTTGACATTGGGTTGTCCACCTGACCCTTTGGTTTCTTCTTGTTTACATCCTCTGTGAAAACAAATGGTACAGTAACAGAAAACATTTAATATTTAATTTTAAACTAAAACTAATTAAAACATGGAATACCAGAAGCATATGATAATACTGGAATATAGTGAAATACACAATAATTTATACTTGTAAAAAAGAAATACCTGACACAAATATACTTACTTATATAATCAATTCATATATCAGTTAAATCAATATCAACTATTCATTTATGATTCTAATTCTTAAATTTTGTTCTGTGTCTTATAATTTCCACTTTTTCATCCTCTATGAGTAATTACTGATGGTAAAAATATAAACACATGAAATTTAAATCACAAAGTTTTTAGAATTAACAAGAGCAACTGATTTTGTTGAGAGGATTAATTAATTAAAAATCAAAATTTACTATTTTCTATATTGAAGTTGTTAACATGAAGTGTGAACGAAATTTACAAAACTAGTGTGATTTAACAAACTAACAGAGAGCAGGTTATGGTGAATAGTTAAAAGTTTTTCAACATGATTCTAGACTGTAAATTTCTGTGGAAACACTTCTCACAAAATCAGTGGTTATCGTTTTTGTAATTCAGAACTCCTTGCCAAACTGGTCAACTAAACAGTTAAAGAAGATTGTGGATGGGACTTAACAATGAACAAAAAATATAAAATCAATGTTAACAGGAGTAACTCCTCAAAACTGTCTTACTGGCTGAGTCTGCAGCAAATTTAACATGATCCCCTACAACAAAGTCACACATCATATAAGTGTAACAAACAGTGTTTCCAGGACAACAGATACAATAGTATCATTAATACAGAGGAATTCTCACATTTCCAAGACAACAGATTCATGGGTTTTATTATTTCTATAGGAAATTTGGTACCGGCATTTCCAGGACACTAGATATAGGTGTATCATCAGTAGTTTGGGAAACTGGTGTTTCCAGGAAAACATCAGTACTGTGGGAAACTTCTTTCCAGGACCATATCAGTATTGTGGGAATCTGGTTTTTCCAGGACAATAGTTTCAGGGTATTATCAGTTTTAGGGAGATCTAATATTTCAGTAAAAAGGTACTCATTTTAAAAATGATTTTACATCTTGTTTACCTACTTCATTGCTTTTTCAGGAATAAAATAAGTTTTCCAATTGTGGGATAAAAATTTATTTGATTTTTCATCTTTCCAAGCGAGCATGGTGAAACAAGCAAACGATCTTCAGAACTGTTTTAATTCAAGCAAAAGCAGAAACCTGACTAGATTTCCACTCCAGAGAAAAGATGGAAACTACTTCAAACAAATACTATGCCCAGTCTATACTGTATCTAGGATCTAGCAGAAATTCCACTAATATCTGAAAAACTAGTACCTTGTTGGCCCAATTTAACTTCATACATTCAAGATTATTTATCACTTAATGATGCTATGAGATAAATGTGATTCGATGAAATGAAACACATATCTAGCATTTTACCTTAATCATCCATATGAAAATCATTTGAAACAGAATAAAGATAAACTTAGTTAATGCAATGGAAACAATAATTGATAAAGTTATACTATGATATTAGCCACAATGTCATTAAATATTTTGTGTGAGATAACTTAAGTTTTTCATTATCTAATAGCTGTTGTAGGATTGATAACTGATATTCATATATAGCTATATAAATATATATTAAGAAACACCAACATTTTAAGAATTAGCAGTCAGATATTAATTTCATATCTTTAGTTGTATGTCTGGTTTATTTTACAACACTGTTTCCTATCCTATTTCAAATTGTTAAACTTTTCAATGCAATCTGAACAAACAACAAACCATTACTGTTACTTTACTTATTCAGTCAACAACCATCACCCACTCACCACACAAAAATACAACTATATTCTAACTCAAGGTCACAACAGAGAAAAATGTGTACAGAAAAAAAAAAGATCATACGAAATTGTAAAATCATTTACAACCAAAGACGGACAATTTGTAGGGAGGGGTTTGGGCTTGAAATATGAAAAAGGAAATTGGTGGACTTCAAGATCTCAATAAACTTTGTACATATGACCACAGAAGAAATTTGGGACTTTTTAAACAATGAGGATACAGTTGCATCAATATTAAAATCATTTAAACATCACATTAAAAATTGATTTATGTTTGAAAGAACATTTGAATTACTTTAACAAAAAACTAAAATTCATTGTTCTTTTTATATTTTGATAAAAAAATGTACACACTGGAAAAACAATCTTCATCATTCTACCAACAAACAATTAAAACCAGACCACTACTTCCATCCCCTAAGTCTTGCCAGTCACACAAACACTGTGGGTGCCCTGGTCTCACACAAATTACCTTCTCCTGTGGCTATGACATAAACACAAACTTATACCTTATAACACACAACTTCACCAAACATCATTTGTCAGGTTATGACATCTTTAGTTAGAATATTATAAATATTAATTATTTGAATGATTTTAATATTTTTGAAATATTCAATACAGAGATGGGACTATGAATGAAAGTATTAAATTTCTGATACGTGGCACAATAATAATTATCATTATATCATACTTCAATATGCTATCTCGTCAATATAGACGGATTCACCAGATATGCTATTACTTACATAACTTGTTAACTCTTATTGTAAAATAACCTTTCAAAACTCAAAAGTCTTCTATTTTTCTTTTTTTTTTTTTTAAACTTTTCAGCTAACTACCTCTTCATACAAAGTACATTTATGTAAAGAGTGTAAATCATAATGGTACAATTATAAAGTCTGCCTAATCAAGACGATTGATTATATGATATAAAAAAAAAACCAAAAGTAAATGTTTATATAGGGGTATTTGAATTTTTGGTATAGGACAATTAACATGAATGTACAAGAATATGAAGCAGTTGATATGTTGGCTAGTACACAGATCTAATACATGTCATTAACACTACATCGTTCATTAACCCTCACATGCAATACCTACCATCTTCTGTAGAAAGAGATAACAGAAAACCAACATTAGTAACAAATTGTCCAGGCAACAGACATCATCAATTTCATAAAAATTGGGAACATTTTCAGAAATTAGAGAAATCTTTAATTAGTGAAAGTACCCAGCCAATGAATAATTAATAATTCATAAAATTTATATGCATACAAAGAAAAAAAGAAATAAAGTTTAAGACTAAAACTAACAAAGGTTTGTATACAAACACCGAAATAAAGAAAATATAGTGCATTACACCAAAATTATGGGAGAAGAAAAAAGATGGGGTTTGCAGCCACTGATATGTATTTTTGAATTGAAAGTAGATTTTTATTTTTCAATGATAATCAAGAGCAGGGTGGTTGATCTAGCACTAAATCTCAAACAATCCATATTTAGTACAGCTGGACATTATGATAAATGAAATCATAAAATTGATAACAATGCCAATAAAGATAAATACACTGAATGCATCCTTCTATTCAAGCCAATGACAATCCTCTTCTTGCTCAACTACTTAACAGTTTTTATGTAAGTGTACTTAGATGTATTGTTGATAACATAAGTTCTAACTTACACTAGCAATTAGAAAATATGAAACAAATTGTCAGACATGGACTTAATTGAGAGAAGTACTTAACTATACATGAGTTAGTGCTACTCTTGCAGAGATAAAGACCAGTTTGAATGGATCACTGTCATCACAAACCCTTTAATATGGTGACTCCTTTCAGATTTTTTTCTATTTTATCAAAATCAAATCATTGAAATTGGATTTATTTAAATGAGCATATCCTTTAACAGAAAACAGAATCAATGATTATTTTGTAGATAAAATTTGCCAGTTTTCAGAGAGATAAGTCAACAATGAAATAATTTATATTCATTAATAAATATTTTAACAAAATGGGTAGGAAGGAATACCTCATGGTTGTTGGAAGATATAAGCCATGTACCAAAGTATGTAAACTGCTCTTAAGAAGGTCATTTTTAGGGTTTGAAGATAAAAAGGTAAAGATATACAAGACTAACCCATAACAGCTAGACTAGGTGAGCTCGGCTTACCTTTAGGCTTGCCTGTATTGAAAAATTCAGCATTGCATGAATATTTTGTTTACCTTTTTCATAGCTTATGCATTTTGCATAACTAACTATTAACTATAATGCCAAGGGAGACAGGTTATGCAAAAGACAAAAACAGGAAAAAAGTGATGATTGTGTTTGGTTCTGACATCTTTAAATGGCGTGCTACCAATCTGATGGCAACAGCTGCAGTCAAAAAATATGAAAGTCTGCCAAAGTAAGAGTTCTCTGTAAAACATAGGAATACACACTAAAGACAAGGTTGTTTTGCTGTCGTAGTGTGGCAGAGACAGAACAGAAAACATACCTGTTGGTACCTCTTCCTTGAAGAATCTGTGATAGAAAAGCTGTAGTGAAAAATCACGTGACAGGGATGCAACATTCTCCACCTGTAGGAACTCAAGGGCCTCAAGAGGGAGTTGCATGAGATAGTTGTCGACCAGGAGGATAGCGCACTCAATACTTGGAGGAGGCTCGACTGGGGCATTCTTAGCTTCTTTACCACTGGCTGGGGTCACCACTTGGGTACTATAGGGAAAATTTACATCACTTAACAAAAACAAAACATGCTTTATTTTCATTTTCAGATTTTTGTTTTTTGTTGTTTGAAAGAAAATTCAAATGAATTAATATTATCATAAAAATGACCTCAATTGAGATAAGCAGTTATAACAATACATTGTCACTTTGGGACATTTTTATACCATGTAGTCGATTGAGTTTACACAAGACAAAAATTGTTCATCTGAAACTAAAGACAACCAGAAAAACTCTAGATTTTATTATCTGTTTTTTTATATTTTGATAACCTTACTTGAGCATGCCCTGTAGAAATGTTGTGATGGGCTGAAGGTAGGACTCCATGTCCTTGATAAGCTGGTCAAACTCCTCTAACAACATGGCCTCCTCCTCAGCATCTTCATCTAGATGAAGGGTCTGAAACATCATCAGTCTAACTATAATGGCATATCTACATGGTCAGGTATACAGGTATTCATAAAGCTAATCTACATGGAGAAATAGAAAACATCCTAAAATCTTCTGTACCAAGAATATGATATCATGCTGTTTCTAAATCTTGTTAAGAAATAAGAATAATTTGTTCCCATCAGTGTGTCTATAGGTATATCATGGAGATTACAGCATCACATCTCTCCTCCTGTACATATTGTCATTTTTCTTCTTCATGGACAGAGAAACTTGTCTTTTAATATCCTCTTAATGAATATCAAACATGTTATCTTTATGTCTACATAGAAAAAAGCTGGTTATCTTATCTACAAATCTTCTCCGAGTGTCAACCAAATTATGTAACTCATATCATGTTCTCTGACATAATAAATCTACATGATTGTTTATTAAGGCTGAATGTTAAACAGACCTGTGTCTTTTGTTTGAGACTCTCATCGAGGTTCTCCAACATCTTCTGTCTCATCATAGCCTGGGCACGGGCATATTCTTGCTTCAGAAGCAATGCTTGTATGGCCTGGCGATGGTCTGCAAACTTTGTAAGCAGGGATTCTAGCATGTCAGGGTTCACCTGGATACCAAACACCTTGGCCCTGCTGGATGCTGTTATTCAAAAAAGATCATTTAATTAATTGATCAAGTAAAAATGATGTATGTAAACTGACTTCAGTTGTCTTCTATAGCATTACTTATCTAGACATCTCAAATTTGTTAGGGGTTTTATGTAGAGGTATTTCAATTTAACTAATTTTGTTCAAAACAGTTCATCACATATTCTTAGCCAGTCAAAACACCCCTTTCAACTATTGATGAGAAAGAAGCTCCACCCACTTTCCAGTCAAGTTGTCAGTAGATTCGGGTCAGGATGCAGGTCGAGACATAGACAAAGGCTTAAAAAGTTTCTGTGCACTGATTATCTGTCTAAATTGTTGTTTATATTGATTCCTGGTATTCATATTTGAATTTTGTCATGTCTCTCAGTGGATCAATATAACAGGGGACATCATGGAGAGGCTTTGACATGTGACAGAAAACTTGTCTGAAGTTGTCAGTATGTTTCTTTCAAATGGAGATTGGGATTTATGTATAATTGTGCATTATACAGTAAAGGTAGAAAAAAGTACCAGGTGACATGAATTTATTTAGTTGTGATATTATAACTGAAGATGATCCCTGGAGTTCGAATATCACCTACTGTAACAGTCATCATCTTTATCAACATTCTGACATTACAGACAATCTCACCTGAAGTGAAGAAAAGCCAATTGGAACATGTCAAAATGATTATCATCATTCCCCTCTCCACTTTCATTCTGCCATCTTTGGGTAAGTGACAGAATTCATGAGTATATTGGGGATTTGATCATGAAATTATCCAATATAAAATGTGTTATGTAACCATTATTTTAGAATACTGGATATATGTATCATTCCAAACCCTCTAATTATTCTGACCTTGTGGAGCAGTTGTCTTTGGATTCTTGCCTCCTCCAGCCACAGGAGCATTCTTTGGCTTGTCTAAAATTGCACCATACAGGAAGTTTCTAGGGGAAAAAATGACATTCTGTGAAAAGGTGAACCTCTTCTAATAATTATCATTTCACTCATCCTTAATTCACTACTTCAGAATTATTCAATGAAAAATGGCCTTGAATTTTCAATGAATCAACACAATTGGCTGTAAACATCAAGTTTCCAGTTTCCAAACACTTGCCTGAGGCAAAGGAAATGTAAATACAGGTACTAAACAAGTCAGTTGATGAAAATCAGAAGCTATATCCTGAAATATCTTTTTAAACCAGCATCTTCTGAAAATCTGATAACTCTTTAAATATCTTTATCATCTGTCCTTAGGTCTTAGCAGTTAACTGATAACAAGAATGTCTGGGGGTTTGAAGTGTAATGAAGTACCACCTACTTGTCATTTTGAATGGTCATTTTCCCATAAAAAAAATTTGGATACAAAGAGGAAATTAGTCTAGAAAGATCTTTCAAATTCCAGAAAAAAGCCCACAGCTGATGGAGGATTAAGTCTCTAGATAAGTTACTAGAATCACAAGTTTGTAGTGAATTTAATCTATTGTAAGTATACCACGTGGAAAAACAGATGCTATCAAATATACATATATTACCATAGTTACTTATTAAAAAAATACTCTGTATTTCTTAGATGTACATTGATATATGTACTGTCTTATAGACTTTTGAATTAAATCATTGTTCATTAAAAGGAAATGTTTGATGACTTGTATGGCTGCAGCGTGTATCCTACATACTTGTCTGGAGAATGCTGAAGGATGATAAAGTTGAAGTTGGCTGGGAACTCCTTTATCAGATCCAGATGGGTGGGCATCACCTCAAGTCTCTTCCAGGCCTAGACAGAAAACAAAATCTCAATGCTTTAATATATATGTATCTGAAGGCTGGAGATACTGAGACAATGACTTATTTTAAAGTCTAAGGTTTTCTGTTGTATCAATGATATTTATCATATTAGAAAAAGTTACTTCATTTTGATGTTAAAATATCTTACTTAATTTTAATGGTTACTATACCTAGATATGTTTTTATGCCTTTCTTGTACATCAACAAAATAATGAGAATGTATGTGTTTACTTTGAAATTCGAGTTAATTTATCAAACTTTTTCCCCAGCTAATGATTGCACCCATTTTCACTCATTCATTAATATGATGTGATGATGCACTGTTCATGGAGCAGGGCATAACATGCTTACTGTATTGTACTTTAAACCAGAAACATTTATGTATATACAAGAAAAAATACAATTTATTCAATATTTCACCAGACATATACATGATGTATTTGTATATTTCAACATTGACCAAATCCATGCTTTATTATGAAGTACTTACTAAAACAGGAATTATTCTTATTACTCACCTGCCAGTTCTGCTCAAGCGATGTCTGGACAGAGGTCATCAGGCTGCCGCTGGACATGTTTGTGCTGATGTCATTTTCCAAAATGTCTGACCGCTGATGGAGCAGTGCGGCAAGACGAGAGGTCATGGGGTCGACCTGGGCCTTGTTCAGGAGTGTTTCAAGTTTAAGAGACGTACAGCAACTCTGTAAACAACATTGATGCTCATTTAACACCAGCAGGCCAAATTTACTGACATATTTGAATTTCAACCAATCTTACTGTGTAGGCACAAGAAATATTTGAATTTCAACCAAAGACACACAAACATTCTTACTGTGTAGGCACAATAAAGAATGACCAGAGACACACAAACACTAATAAATGGTACTTTAGTCCTGACCAGAGACACACAAACATTGTTACATAATAAAGTTTAATTAAGACCAATCATTACTTTAATGATATATGAATTCCTTATTTTGATGATCTAAGGGAGTTAACTCCTGTATAGTTATTGTCAGATTTATCTATTAATTGTTCAATTAATTATTGTTTATTTCCAGTTGAGTTTCTGTTTGAGATCACTTACCTGATATAAGGCCAGGAACATAGAACATGCTTGAGGATCATACTGTCCACAACATTCCACAAGTTCCAGAGATATAGTGGCAGCTAAATCCTGGTTACAAAAGAAAAACAATTCCAATGTCAAGCCAGATATGTGGTCAAAGATCATTGTCAAATGCCAATTACTGTGGTTTAACATATCTAAACCTTTAAACTTCAAGTGAAAAATGAAAAGAAAAAAAAAATGGAGGCTACTCACATTGTAGTGTTTGTTAAGTGCCAAATTGAGAGCCTGGACCAAACACTCAGTGGCTTGTAGCAGGTAGTGTCTACTCACGTCCTCTGCAGCCTGTCAACATGTAATCATACAATATTGAATTAGAATGTGGTCTTTTATTCGCCTCCTAGGTTTAACCTTTAGGCCCTTCACAGAGAGAGTCCTAATGTTAAATTCATTGTTTGGATCTACTGTATCTTATCTAAATTGGTATTGAAATGTGCTCTTTACTTGTGTCTTTTGTACAATTTTAAAATGTAAAAGCACATATGAAAATAGTTATTTCTAAACAAAATCATATTAAAACAATACAATTTCTCTAATGTAACCATATGGTGGATGAAGTTGCCTGTCATGTAGTCAATATGACATCATAAAAGATATAGTTAAGAGCAGTGTTACCTTGGTCTCTTTCATTTGTACGGAGTAGCGTACAAACAGTTTGGATGTCTCGTCTAACTCAGGTTTCTCCCCTTCATCTTCCTCTCCTTCTCCAGACGAGCTCTCCAGCTTCGAAATTTCCTACAAGGAATGTGTCAATAGTACATATGATAATGGTAACAAAATGTCTTTCAGTCTACCAGTGCTATCAGCAATGAATCTGTAATGTATAATAGCATATTAAACCCTACAAAGCCAAAAAGGAACAAAAAATCTTCATACATTCACATGCTGAATCAAAGTACATGAAAATCTTTAAAACACGAGAAACAAGGATTTTTTTATCTAAGTGTTGAACAAATATCTTTAGCTAGTGAAGTAAAGCTATCCTTATGATAACTGGGCTTACCTCCTCATACACTGACCACTGTGTGCCAGAGTTTGGACAGGAAAACACAGAGAATGCCTTCAGACTCTGCCCTATTCCACACAATGCCTACAATCAAAACAATCATCTATGAATGCAAATTCTTCAGGAGCCCCCTAATCAAGCATTCTGGGTCTTATTTCTACTTCAGAGTTTCATATACCATGTACGGACTCCTCAGAATCAATTGTCCTTGAAAGTGAAATTAATAACGTATTTATGAAACTGTATGTACTGAACACGTATATTTAGGTAAAAAGTCATGTATTATAAAACAACAAATTCATCTACTCATTACAGTCATATCTCAGAAATGTTGTGGACCATACTTACCTTAGTCCTCAGCTTAGGGATTCCAGCAGCCATATTGTGAGCATCCACAAACTTCAGCATGGCATCTTCGATAACTGTTCTGTAAACGGAAAATAAAGACAAGAAAATAATTGATCACATGACCAAGACTTTGCAAAAGGGATTTTACATGTCAAGTTCCTATCTTTTGGTGAGTTGAAGTATATATGTTTACATTTATCTGAAATATTTCAGACAGTAGGTTTTATCCACTTATTTATAAAATTGTCACTAACAATCACATGTTCATTTCAAATTAAAATTGGTAAAATGAAATTCAACATGAAAACAAAAGCCTTTTTACCTCGTGGTATCAACCCATTCCTTTTCCATGTGTGTGTAGGTGGGGGTCTCTCTGATAAAATCTTCAACCATCTATCAACACAAAAAACATCATCAGTTTGTAAAAGTATTCAATGTGACAATACTAACAAACCAGATATGACTTTACATCAGTTATAGAATTGAGTGTAAGGGATTGAAGGTAGTTATAAGGTCTAACAAAATAAAAAATCCTTTGATTGTTAAATAATACCAACATCTATAAGTTGCTATATCAAACAATATCCACATCTAAGAGGAGACTTCTGATTGTTTGAAATGTAAAGTATATGATGTAGTCCTTACTCAAACCACCCAAAACCAAGCTACTCATTATTTTTCATTCTAGAGTCCATTTGTTAGATAAATCTGAGCACATACATGATGCCAAAAAAACGACTTAATTATTTTTCGTTTCTCCATTTGAAGAAAAATGTTCTGTGACAAACCATCTGACATTTCCTTGGACTGTTCCAATAACATTTTTTAAAAAGCATAAAAAGCCCAGGTTACCTTGACAACTGCACCCTTCCTGATATCCTCTAACTGAGTCTCTCTTGCCTCCTTCGCATGTTCCTGGAATATCGCCAACATCACAGACCCACAATGCACTTTGATATCAGCTAACTCCCTCTGGATGGGCAGGCTCAAGTTCCGCAACTAAATAAATTTAAAGTACAATGCAATTCATTATACTAGCTCTAAAGATAATATTGGTTATGTTACTGTTGTCGTTATCCCAAATGTTAAGTAATGTGTTGTTTGGAAGTGCTTTTGTTTTGTTTAGACCAACTACATGAGTTTTGCTTATTTTTGAGCCTTGTAATACTGACAGCAAAATATTTGTTGTTTGTACCCTCTGTAGAGAGTTAAGATGTGCAAGTACTTTCTCCACTGAAATGTTGTTTCTGAAACAATCTCCTCTAAAGAGATGAGAGCATGCTGACTTCCATGTACATCTCTGAAATTTAGTTTTTGAACCTACCTCCTGTAGAGAAGCGAGGGTCTGGACATCTCTGTAAACCTCCTCTGCTATTGCCACAGCATCCCGTAGCACACCCATAGACTATAAACCAGAGACAATCATAACTAACATTGCTTAGTTATTAGCATAATAACTTGTACTATTGTAGGTAATAAATGCAAGTTTTATCTGACACAATAAAATTATTGTACAAATTTTGTACATTTATGTGCCTAAAAATCAATGTACAAATTTTATTTTCTATTAAAGTGTCTATAAACATTGACCTTTCATGCAAAACCAGATATTAGTTAGGAATTTGGTGAAAATATGACATAACATACATATATATCTCAAACTACTGATGAATCAATCCAGACAAAACTTTTGTGAAATATTTCCATCACTCAGGGAGAAAAATGAAAACATTGAAAGTTTATACCTGGAGATAATAAGTATGGAGGACTTCTTTTTCTGAATGGATAGATTTCTTTGCCATCTTGATGAGGATATCAGCATGGTCCTTCATTATGGGTAGGACTTCTCGTTTGTAGCCTAGTTTTGTCAGCTTGTCGCAGGCATTCTCATATTTCTGTGCAAAAATATACAGGTAAAACATTGACAAACCTCTGCTTACATTAATACAGGTTCAAATGGAATACATTTCAATTGGTTTTTTGTTTAATCCTTGGCAGAAAACTCTGAAACTGATGTTCATAACAAGCTTTACATATAACACACTTGATGCTTACCTCACAGATATCCAGAAGTCTCTTCAACACTTTAGGCTCATTCATATCCATGTCTTCTTCAAAGATAAGCTTGCTCTGAACAAATGCCAATCTGTCAAAAAAATTCAATGAAGCTTATGATCTCACAGTGCTTATTGATTTATAAAAATGCAAGATTAACTGGACTATTCAACAGAACAAGTTAATTGATCTACTTGTGAAAATTACTTTTCATGTCGGATAAAATATAACAGACTTATTTTCATTTCCATGTCAGGTAAATATAACAGACTTATTTTCATTTCCATGTCAGGTAAATATAACAGACTTATTTTCATTTCCATGTCAGGTAAATATAACAGACATATTTTCATTTCCATGTCAGGTAAATATAACAAACAAATTTTCATGTCAGGTAAAATATAACAAACTCGTTTTCATGTCAGCTAAATGAAAATGTTCAAGAAAATCAGGCAAATATTGCATAACAGAATCATACATCATTGAAAAGAAAAACTACTACAATTATTTTATTCTGACTCTGAAATATGGGACATAAAAACATATTCTGGAAATTCTAAATGGCAACCCATGGCCATCCTATTTCTGTATAAGATAACTGTTGTTTTTCTTGTGTAAGTTTCAGTGTAGTATTACTCATATGAATGAATAACGTGTAGGCTGGTTGTTTACTAAAGTCTTGTATTATATAATCTCTGAATTAGCTACCAATCCTGCCAAAAAACACAAATACCATTCATTTAAATGATAACAGCTAAAGTGAGTTCTCAGATTCACCTACCGTGCTTCCATTTTAGCAATGATGAACTGAGTGACACTGACTCTATTAGGACGCTCATCAGCAATTCTCATAAATTCATTTAAGGCGTGCACCAGAATACCCCGAGCCTGAAGATAAGAATTTCAAAATAAATAACCTGAAGACAGCAACAAATTTAAGTTATTTTCATCATAGAAAATCAAAATGATATGGAAGTGTTAATTCTATCTTAACCTTTAAGCATGTAGCAGTTGCTATCAAATAGACTACATTTCACTACAGATACTTACAATCCTCTTAGAGTTCCTGTTTTCATAATCCTTCAGTGTAGCATCCACCATCAGCATAGTTGTGTCATACCAAAACATCTCATCTCCTTGGTATTTATTCTGTAGTGGTAATATTTTCATCAATATAAGAAAATGAAAAACAAAATTATGTCTTTTCAAGGATACTGGGATATTTTTTGTAATGTGTTGCTGCAAAAGGATAGAAACCTGTTTCATCAACAATTAATACAATTATTCCATAAAAATCTTCTTCCAGATGAATGCAACATGATATCAATTTTAAGATTCTTTATTACTTTGTAAAGAATGATCATCAGGGTGAAGTTATAAAAAAAACAATTTAGCATCCCACCTGTGCCTCACGGCAGAAGTTAAAGGCCTGGCCATACTGGGCCTCAGCAAGAGCTAGCCTTCCAAACAGGAACAGGATCCGGGCCTCAAGCTGATGGTCATCAAAAGCCTGCAGAGTAAGGATATCTATCTGTCATACAATAATCTTTTCAACCTGATGACAGGCAAATTAAACTATCAGAACTGCACATCAAATTACATCAACCCATGATATACATTGCATGGTAAAGTGTATCTTGAGATAATTTTATTCTTCATTACTGTCCTAACCTCCTTTACAAGATTTAAATGATGAAGATAGTTTTGTAAATGTTAATAGACTTACCACAGCTGCTTTGTGAGCCTCATCCAGGTACTGTCTGGCTGCTTGGTAACCACACTGTAAAAATACAATCAATGAAATGAATGTAAGATAAACTTTAAAAGATCATTAATACTGAAGTATCTTGTTCACAATGACCTGTTAGTGACTTGTACTGACCTGATTGATAAGAAGCTGTGCCATATCAGCCCACACATCACGGAATGTAACAGCACTCAGCACTTTACCCAGGTGAGATGTGAGAGGTTGTTCATCACTCTGTTGAAGGAAATGTCATGATTGCAGTCTCATTTAACCTTGTCTTTATTAAAAATATTTACCTTGATATCAAGGAAAAACATGTTTAAACATCAATGTAAAAAGACATTTTGAACAATTTGATGACTTTAAATATTAACATGTATTGTTGTGTCCTCTGTTGTTTTAAAGAAGAAAAATGGCTAAAAGTTTACATTACTTTAAACACTAATCATCAATCCAGTATCTTGTATCAAAAAGTCCATAGCAAGCAAACCTTGGTGTCTATGGAGGATTGTCCCAGATGTGATGTGACTGACTTCCTCGTCTGACTTTGTGTACTCTCTGCTGCCAGATTTGCCAGCGACTCCTTCACTCGCATCTCCTCCTTTGCCACTTGGATCTGTCTCTCCTTCCATATGGCAATCTCATCACGGCATCTAGGAAGAGATAGTCACATTTATATCATTCATATTTTTCATTCCTTACTGCAGTTTCCTCAAGGGTCCTCAGGTGTGAGATATTGAAAAATACATTACAGGTAGTTCATTTTAATTCACTTTAAAGCATGAAAAGAACTGTTAGTCTCTAGAGGCAATCTGTGATGAAAATATTGCTTAATTAGTAGTAAGAGATTTTGACTTCAAAATGTAAATTGATTTAAACATTTTTTTTTAATCAATCATTTATCAAATGTGTCTTTTTTGAAAAGCAGTGATGGCCAGGGAAATACTCTGAACAATAGCATAACAATGGAGCATGGTTGTACTTACAGAGACTGGTCATCCTCACTGATAGTGAGTGGTCCAGCCAACCTCTCATGGAACATAATACCATTCTTCAAATTTAACTCCAAACAGACCTCAGCAGCTCTGTAACATGTTTAACATAAGATGGAGAATTAGCACACTGATGACTTTACTTCATCCATTAACAGCTGAAATGAATATGACAGATAATAAAACAAAGACTTAGACACAACCGGTACAACAAAGATCTGTTGTTTCTGGAATACCAATAAATTTAGCTGTGATGTTGCTAGCATTAACAACCACAAGTATGTTGTCCTATATTGACATTACCTTCCCAAATGTATCTTCTATCACCTTCCCAAAATGTATCTTCTATCACCTTCCAAAAATGTATCTTCTATCACCTTCCCAAAATGTATCTTCTATCCAGGATTAAAAAAGGTGAGGTGCTCACAATTCCCAAATCCAACCATGTAGACAAGTTTTTTATTTCTGAAATGGTCAAAGGTCACCTTTTGACCTTTAACATTGACCAGTAACCATTAAAATTTAACTATGCATAGATCTTGATGGTGTGATGATGTGGTGAGAATATTTACCAAATCTGTTAGGGTTACATGAGATATCTAGTACACAAGATTCTCATGGCCTATTTACTGACACAGAGACAAAGTGCTCTGGAGACCGGAAACTCATATTTTGTTAGATATTTTTGTGATTATAACAAAGGTCAAGAAGAGGTCATAGTGCCTTGTTTGCAAGTTTGATGTCCAAACATGAACTCATGTTTGATATATGCTGCAGAAACTTTTGTCTTGGAAGAAAACTTTTAATTTTCACCACTGTTAAATTCTCCCTAAAATAAATAAATGTACAGTATACACCTGTAACAGAATAATATTCAAGGTCAATGTCAAAGGTCAAGTGGAGGTTAAAGTGACCTCATTCAGTATGTAACACATGTACCTGTATATTTCCAAATGACTTTTTTTGGCGATGCCAAAAAAGAGGTGTGATATAATGTTAAAGTGAACTTCATGTCAAGATATATTGATTACAGTACCTTGAGTGGATGAGAGTGTTGAGTGCGTTGTTCTTGAGGAGGTTACGTGACATGACATCCTCCAGGGCAAACACTGGTAAAGTGAGGTGGTTGTAGCCTACTTCTCTCAGCATTCGAATCAGTGTGTCCAGGTAATGCAGGGTCAACATCTGTTTTATAATTCATAAAATTGTTTTTCAATTACCACTAAACCTCTTTTATACCAGAAATAACTTCTTATAAATCTACCAAGTCCAGTAATCAAACTTGGTCTATATGACTTCCATAAGAAAAAAAAATGCAGGTCTCATTTAAATAAAAAATGAAATAATTCATTTTAATCAAATTTTATAGAATCTGACATGTATTTTCTCAGGGGTGAATCATTAAAAGTAAAATTTTCCATAAACAATGTGTAAATTAAAAAGTTATTTCTAATATTAGTTTCTTTTGTTGTGAACTTACCGGTTTAACAATGGTACTAGAGTTAATACCATTAACCTTCATCTGCTCACTGCTGAATGCTTCCACCACCTTCAACACAAAAGTGATATAGAGATTACAGGAGTGACATGGTTTCTAATTTATCACTTCACAAATTGTTTCAACTAACTATTGATTTAAAACAAATCAGTCAATATCAATATTTAGTGATATTTTCTTTCTTTCTGAGTTTGATTTTTCTAGATTTTCAGTTTTTTTATATAATTCTGATGTCATACCTCATCTGGAGCATCGTACACAGCCCACTCCTCTGTATTGCTGGGCAGTGCATCAATGGGTCCCTTACGTTTGGGTTTCTCCTTTACAGGGGCAGCTGGGGCATCTTTTTCCTTCTTTTTGTTTTTAGCTGATGCAGCATCAGACTTGGCATCAGTCCCTGCAGCAGCTGCAGCCTTCGCCATCTCCTTAATGATTGGTCCAGTCACTGGCACTGACACCTACCCAGTATACAACACAAAGTATTGCCAAACAAAGTATAACAAAATTGCCAAAAAAGGGGTTAAACTTCATTAATTTAAATTTTTTCCCCAAATGTCTTCATTTCAGATCAAAGCGATATAAACAAATATCTTCCTTTTGTCTTTCTACCACTGACATTTAATCTACTAGATATAGACCTGGGTCTTTTACAGTTATTTGTAACATGCACTTTGCAAATCTCTATGTAAGCTACTTATGTGTCATACAATCACTCATTATACTGTGTCTGAAGCTAAAGGCTAACAATTGTTTATATAGTATTCCAGGTACATGACTGTTGTAATGAGTTCTCTACAGGTACATTTTGATATAGGTACATGACTACCTAAAAACATGACACAGCCATACCTGCCAGAGCCGCATGATAAAGGAGTGGCACATTAGTAAGAAGTCCTGGTACTCTACTGAGGAGCGACCAGCTATCTCGGCAAGGAGAATGTATGCTCTCAGCAGTCCATCTATCTGTTTCACATCTTCAAGGTCCTGGAACTTCAGTCCTGGGTTGTTGGGCAGCACACCTGTAACACAACATTTAGACTTTGTTATGTTAACTGATCTTTTGATTAAGTTTTGTGAACATTTACGTTTCAGATAATACAAATGATATCTGGAATTAGAAAGTGAATCTAAGTTTAGCTTCTTTTAATCATGTGATCTTGGTAAGCTGATCATTAAAATTTGAAACCTGTCTCCAACTGACCTAATACAGCCTTACACAAATTCTTCTACAACTGACTCTGTATATCCCTTCACAAATTTGTGTCCTACTGACCCTGTACATCCTACACAAACTTGTGTCCTAATGACCCTGTACACCCTGGCTTCACAAACCTGTGTCCTACTGACCCTGTACACATGGCTACACAAACTTGTGTCCTACTGACCCTGTACATATGGCTACACAAACTTGTGTCCTACTGACCCTTTACACATGGCTACACAAACTTGTGTCCTACTGACCCTGTACATATGGCTACACAAACTTGTGTCCTACTGACCCTTTACACATGGCTACACAAACTTGTGTCCTACTGACCCTGTACATATGGCTACACAAACTTGTGTCCTACTGACCCTTTACACATGGCTACACAAACTTGTGTCCTACTGACCCTGTACATATGGCTACACAAACCTGTGTCCTACTGACCCTGTACACATGGCTACACAAACTTGTGTCCTACTGACCCTTTACACATGGCTACACAAACTTGTGTCCTACTGACCCTGTACACATAGCTACACAAACTTGTGTCCTACTGACCCTGTACACATGGCTACACAAACTTGTGTCCTACTGACCCTGTACATATGGCTACACAAACCTGTGTTCTACTGGCCCTGTACATCCTACACAAACTTGTGTCCTACTGACCCTGTACACCCTGGCTACACAAACTTGTGTCCTACTGACCCTGTACATCCTACACAAACTTGTGTCCTACTGAACCTGTACATCCTAGCTACACACACCTATGATAGCTTGCTTAGCTACAGGTATGTATCCATCAGGATTGATATCATCTGACACACTGCTGGTCTCACTGCGACTGTCCATGGACTTTGCTGCTTTCTTGGGTTCAGGACTTTTCCTTGGAGTGTCAGCGACAGGAACTAATTTTGAGGGAGGTGCTGGTGTGGCCTTGCCCTTCGCTGAACTCTTTCCTTTCCCCTTCTTCTCTGCTTTCTTGGCCACAGAAGCCGCTACAAAACAAACATGATTGTAATGATTACTTACAGATAATAAAATCAGCAAAGATGGTAAATATCAAATATCATTCATAAATGTTTCACTTTTATAGCATACATATAAATCCCATATATACGGCAGCACATTTGAACCTCTTATCACATGTAAAATTTGTTAGATATTTCAATGTTACATATCCATATACACTTAAAATGATATAGATTAATGAACATGACATACGCTGATGTTAGTTTCCAACTGTTTTAATGTATGACATGATATAAGGGTTAATACATTTATATAAGTTTGTATGCAGAAACATTAAATGAAGCTTCAGCATACCTTATTAAGACATTAATTATACATCAACATAAGAATTAGTTACTGAGTACATTTTGCTTCCTAGAAAGCTTAAAGTAAGATATTCACAAAAAGTTTAAATACATATTTTGTGCATTATTTTGTATTACAAACACTTTCTAAAAATGATACAGTCAAACCTGTCTAAACCAACCACCTGTGGGATCTAGTAAACTTTATACTAAATAAGCCAGAGTTACATGACATCGAATACAGATGTCTTGTTTTGTAACCTTTGATGAGAATGGGATTATAACTCTACGTCAGATGTGACAGATTGTCTGAATAATTAGGGGTTGGTTTAGACAAGTTTTACTGTATTTTGATCAAAATAAATCATCAATCAAGACATGAGCACACAAATTATTGTACATCATCTCAGGAAAATCAACATCTAGGGAAAAAAGGCACACAGATGGTAAATCTAAATAAAAAAAGACAGAAGACATCACTGTAGTAATCCTAGTATACACACAGTTGTCTGTCAGTGGGCTGTATTTAATTAGTTGTGACTTTATCTTGGTCAAAAAGAAATCAAGTGACCTGACCAATGTCACTAACCAATACTACATTTGTATATTCATATTAATTAATTCTACCAATAATGGTATTGATTGAATAATTTCTAGCCATTGATTAAGTTAAAATTCTTACCTATGAATACAAAGTACCTAAACATATTATGCTCAAACATTTTTAATACAATCAATATTTTGTAAACAAAAGTAAATTATGAACCCTACTAATGGTACACTAAATTAAGACATCATATTATCATTAGCAAATAATTTCCACAGATTTTGGTTTTGTTTCCGACTAAGGTGAAAGTCATTCCATTACTCTAATTTCTCAAAGAATAAAATATGGTAGGAGCTAAAAAGATTCTCATCTGCAATATATATATAGATTGATTTACTGATAAAAACCTTACAGTATGAAGAAGAATAATCACCATGCGATCTATTTAGGAGTGGGACTGGGGACAAAGGTTTCTAGCTATGTCTACAAACACCAAACCACTACAATCAAAATTACAGGAAACACAAATGTACATGTCTGTCTATATACCCCCTTCACATACAAAGACTTTTAAGACTGAATCAACTTGATGCGACATGTTATAAATATCCTCCAATCAAATTCTTCATTTTAGAACAAATAAAAGATATCTCACTTCAAGGTTAAGCATCTTATTCAAAGACTCTTTCTGAGAGTCCATTGTGAATGACAGTTTACACTTAAAGTCATCAAAAGAGATTAATATGTGTCTGCTAACTTTGCAGTGGGTATAGAAGTTTGGTAAATCTATTATCTCTTAATCAGAGAAATAAAACCAGTAATCACATTTGGTCATTGCTAGCTTAAGTACAAAATAACGAGGAAGTTATGAACATGTACTTTATAATAATTTGAATTTTTGATTTGATGAAGATGTTCCTTATCATAATAAGGAACCCTCAAACACATACAATGTATTTATAAATGATTCATTAAAAAAAAACCAAAAAATAAAAAACCCCAAAACACTTTTGTACTTTGAAGTATTAAGTACTTAATTACCTTAAATCCTGTAAATCATAGAGTAACTGTTACATCTACACCAATGGTATTGTTGTCAACACTGAAACACTGTTACATCTACACCAGGGGTATTGTTGTCAACACTGAAACACTGTTACATCTACACCAATGGTATTGTTGTCAACACTGAAACACTGTTACATCTACACCAATGGTATTGTTGTCAACACTGTTACATCTACACCAATGGTATTGTTGTCAACACTGAAACACTGTTACATCTACACCAATGGTATTATTGTCAACACTGAAACACTGTTACATCTACACCAATGGTATTGTTGTCAACACTGAAACACTGTTACATCTACACCAATGGTATTGTTGTCAACACTGTTACATCTACACCAATGGTATTGTTGTCAACACTGAAACACTGTTACATCTACACCAATGGTATTGTTGTCAACACTGAAACACTGTTACATCTACACCAATGGTATTGTTGTCAACACTGAAACACTGTTACATCTACACCAATGGTATTGTTGTCAACACTGAAACACTGTTACATCTACACCAATGGTATTGTTGTCAACACTGTTACATCTACACCAATGGTATTGTTGTCAACACTGAAACACTGTTACATCTACACCAATGGTATTGTTGTCAACACTGAAACACTGTTACATCTACACCAATGGTATTGTTGTCAACACTGAAACACTGTTACATCTACACCAATGGTATTGTTGTCAACACTGAAACACTGTTACATCTACACCAGGGGTATTGTTGTCAACACTGAAACACTGTTACATCTACACCAATGGTATTGTTGTCAACACTGAAACACTGTTACATCTACACCAATGGTATTGTTGTCAACACTGAAACACTGTTACATCTACACCAATGATATTGTTGTCAACACTGAAACACCGTTACATCTACACTAATGGTATTGTTGTCAACACTGAAACACTGTTACATCTACACCAATGGTATTGTTGACAACATTGAAACATATTTGTGGTGGGTTCAACAAGGGGATCAGACTTGATATCCCAGAGTATAATGGATCAAACAAACTAGAAACTATAAGATAGAACATATAAAACATTTAGACAAGCTATATATTAGGATACCATGCTAACTAACAATATCTAACACTTCACAGTGGGTAAAGAAACGGACAGCAGGAAGAAAAATAATTGTTTGAAAAAATATCTGATAAGATGAATCTCAAAAAAAAAACCCCCACTTTAAGATCCATCTTAAGGCATTTCAGTTTATCAGGAGAGTAATTTCAATTTGTACTAATAATATAATGATAACATGCAATATCAATCATTATATAGTACTTAATAATGGATCAATTTCTTATAATATTGTGTGCCATGACCTCTTCATTAGATATTGATCACCATTAAAAATTATGAATAAAGAAATAAAAAGACTGAAAAAAGAAATCATGCATGACATGCTCATTACATAAATGATATGATATTTTGCAAAGTGCATATTTCAAGAGATTGTGGACAAAGAAGTGAGAGGAGGAAGCATATAAAGAAGAAGCTGAGAGATATATCCCTGCTACCTTTCCCAGTCATTTTTTTGTTGGAGTCTATCAGTGAAAGTTTCCTCTGGACAGCAGCTGCATCAGAATGGTGACAACATACACAACT
Source organism: Ylistrum balloti (assembly GCF_031769215.1). NCBI lineage: Eukaryota > Metazoa > Mollusca > Bivalvia > Pectinida > Pectinidae > Ylistrum > Ylistrum balloti. Next base: position 78,611 of record NW_026782206.1, read on the forward strand.
AATCTCTACACTGACAGTACAACAATCACAAGTGGATACCTCTCCACACATACAAAGCCTTTCTCATACAAAATCTTATATTTCTTTTTTCATATAATAGTTATTGGTAATCATTTGCATATAATTAATGAACCAGAAAGCTGCTGAAGGTCTATTATGAATTCATAAATGGCCAGCAAAGAGACAGAATAAATGACAAAAAATAAAGCAAATAACTTTAATGGTGCAACATGTTCTGTTTTTAATGAACATTTCTACAAAATAAGAAATCTGATGCTAGTACAGACAAAGGCTATATTACAAAACATGCTAACATGAAACAGCTATATGATGAAAAAAGTGCATGGTACCTAACATATACTGGTAAAGCAATATCAGTAATGTGAACAAGTATATGGTTACAGATATTATACTGGAAATGTTATCCTTTAATTCTACTTACTGTATATTTTACAGTTTAGATATTGGATATGGTATATTAATTAAAGATAAGTAACAAATCTTTGAAATATTTGAACAAGTTATTTGAAAAATTGAGAAAAGAAAAGAAGTAAATGCTATATTGAGTTTGGAATCACATCATTGATCATATGGGCAAACAGTTCCAGGCTCAATCTGAAGCCAGTAATACATTCACCATCAATAAGTGAATTGTATTAGTACTTGCTGACAAACTCTCATAGAACTTAAGCTTCTTGTGATCAAATCTATCTTCTTTTGTACAAAAGAAACTTTGACAAAAAAGTCTAGTCTATTTACCTCGTTCCTTGTGTATCTCTGTGTCAGTCCTCATGTTAAGGATGATATCAACAGCCCATTCTATCTGATCCACTGCATCCTGGAGAGGAAACTCGTTGTAGTACAGCCACTGACCAAACTCTAATAGCAGGTCCACTTTCTGCCATTCATTACTGGCACTCTAAAACAGAAAGTAAGCATTTGATTTAATAGTATACGTAACATGTTTTAGTACAATCACTGACCAAGTCCACTTTCTTACTAGCATTCTTTGACAGAAACAGGACACAACTCTCTTAAATGAACGTAATTAACAATGCACAAAAACACACATTCTAATCATTTTCTAATTCTGTAATTCCATCAACATGCGAAAATTAAAATTTATATATGGCAGTCTGAAAAGAATGAAGTATCACATTGAATAATCAACACATATGCCTACCAGAGTTTTTTCCTTCATTCTTGGAGCATAAAACAAGGGACATAACTCTGTAGTGTCAGACATAGCTCCAGGTATACCTATAAACTTACATTGAGAGCCTCAACAGCCGCTTGGTAAGATATGAGCTGCTCCAGAATTTCTTTAGAACTGAGAGCTACTCTCCTCCACATGTGAGCCACATAGTCCTCACTCTCGTCCTAAAGTCAATAGAGAAGTATTACTACAAAACTTCATTGTAACTCATTTGGCTATTAATGGTGTAAGTACAGTCTATATATATATATATAACTTTTTTGTCGAATTTCAAAATATATGTTTAACACCTAAACTGCAAGACCAATGGTACAATAAAGAAAATTTTATACATAATGATACAGTATTAACAACAATCATGATGATTTTTTAAAAAAAAATTTCATTGGTCAAGAAAGAAAATCTGAGGAACAAAGGGACACAAGTTAGTATACTAATGGTACCGTTCATCATCCATCCAAAATGTCTTGATATTAATTATGCTAGGGGCAGCAAACTGACATAAAAGACAGATGATGTAGTAACAGACCTGTATAATATTTTTTCATCATTTTAAGAATATACTGAGTGAATGATGAACAGATGCATGCATGGATCACATAAAACATTGTAGAAATGTGTTCATCACAGTGCCAGTACCTAGCCAAACTGGGTAACGTGTGAGATGTGATACTTGAGTCAGCAGTGTCCACACAGATATCATTACCATCACCAGATAAAGAATGTGCATATCAACAAGTCAGTGATATCATGCAAAAGTTTATAGATAAGGATTTTTAAGAATTTTCAAAAAACGTTTCATTTTTATTTGAATGGGAACCAGCATGAAATTTATATTAGTACACTTTGGAGCAGCAGACCACTGATGATACCTTAAGTGGAGATAAAATTATTAATTTATGTACACACTGTAAAAAGGAATTTTTATAAGAACTTTGATAACTCTAGTTAATTCAATATTTACTAATTAAAATCGGGAAATCAACACATATAATCCCTTCTTAAATCTAATCTTATCACTAAGACCATGTCATTATCCGACCCTCATTATCAAGTAGGTAACTATTTTTCCTAATTCGAATTTACTGTAATATCAAGTTTTAAATATCAAAAGAGTCTGATAAACAATTTCAAGAGATTTTTTTCAATCATAAAATCTAACCACAGATATGTGTACAATGACAGTGTTTGACACCTAGACATCCTTCATGCGCACTGTGTCCTCCTCCAACTAAAGCAGTGAAATACTACTGTCATAATAAGCCAGCAACATTTGGTGTGTGACACTGATTTTACTGATGGTTATACAATATATCACTTAAAAGCAGTGGTAGATATTTCAACACCCAAACCTTGCGAACTTTGCTGATTGACAAATCATCAAGGTCTTCCTGTCAGTTGTTAGTCAAACAAAATGATGATGGAATAAAGACATACATATTAAATATAAAATCTATATATATGAAAAAAAAAATATATGTTTTAAAGCATATATTACAGAGGAAATATGTGTTAGTACGATTTATTACTGAAAAAATTTCAATAAAAAAAAACCCAAAACATTTGAATATGAAGGTATGAGATCAAACTATACCTACAATAATACATTGTGTTATTTCTTTGTTAAATTTAATTATTCTATAATAAAAAGTTTCTGAAAAAAAATAGGATGAAGATTTGGATAATCAAAACAACAAAATTAATCCAGAAATATCAAGTCAATTGGTAAAAATATTGCCACTCTCTGATTGATATAAGTATATGTAATATTTAAAAAAAGTGCAGAAAAATCATCACCAAAAGCCAGAAGTAATAAAATTTGATATTTTCAGTTTGTGTGTTAAAACTGAAGCTGGACAATGTATGAAATTAACTGATTTCTCTTACCTTAAATTTCTGGATATCCATATTGACGCTTCTACCCAACTTAGCCTTAGTCATCACACGATGCTTAAAGATCAGTCTGTCAAATAAAAATAATGAGTCTACTGATTTTTAAGGTATTTGTTTTTCTGAAACAAAAATCTAACTACATCATTCCAACAAAAGGAGCCTCTTCAATTTCATCCTTTTACAAACGAAAGGATTTACATGAAACACAAGAAAATCATCTAGAATTCTTTTTATTTCTTGAAAAGTGGGGATTAATCTTTATGTTTTTTTACCAACAACACACAATCCCTAGAAATGTAAACTGATGTTAACTGATAATGACACCAGGTTTACCATACATATATACATAAGTAGGTAAGTATAAGCATTGTTATTCCTAAATTCTGACCCTTACTGTCAGAACTAAAATCTAAACAAGGAGCTGCAAAGCCTGGCATTATCCCCCTCACCCAGCTGTTGGTGTAAAACCTAAATATGATAGATATATTCCACCTTAAGACCTAATACAGTGAAAGCACTAGTGTAAAATGTAATGTCATCTTTCGTCAGTTAACAATTTAATTTCCTTTCATCTCCTCAACTTCAACATTTTTTTTTATATATATATACATAAAGTTTATAGTAAGAGTTCATACCTTGATGCAGGTCTTGTGTGTTTGACTGATATTTGAATAAAGCTTGGTATTGTCCATGAACAAATTTATGCAACACTATAAGTCGTACAAGAAGTCACAAGAAATTGAAAAATTTGATGGTAACAGAAAAAATATAAATAATAAAATGTTCTCAATAAAAAAAGGCGCAACTAGGGCACTAACCTAATACAGAAAGTTTTTTGGAGTTAAGTGGAATGGTTTCGAAGAAAATGTTTCCAAGGTAACAGGAAAAATATGAAAAATAAAACGTCATCAAAAGCAAAAGGCAGAACTAGAGCACTGGCTTAATATATAAAGCAAGTTTTGTGAAGTTGAGTCAAACAAATTTGAAATTACAGCCTGGAAAAGACCTTCGACGGACGGAATGAACCCAAATTAATATCCCTCGCAAGATAATAAAAATTGGGAGTTTTAAACATAATATGCTATTTATTATAGCACGAAAGTTATGACAAATAAAGGAAGTGTTTCTGAAGCTACTTACAGTCTGTGTTTGGTCCTCGGCATATCAGTGATAGCCTGGTCCATAGCAGCCAAACCTTCCTCCCATTGTTTCTGGTAAATAAATGGAATTTTGTTTCAAGTATTCCTTAAAGCACCAATTGTTAACAAAAGTTTCAGAGTTCATGTCTGTATACAAATATGTTGCATAAGAAAAGAACATACAGTGACCACTGTCTTATAGTCTTTATTATCCTACCTTGTCAGCATAGGACTGGAAAAGAACTCCATACAACGATGCTCTGAGGGTCAGGTCATCCTCGGGACTCCCAATGGTGGAGCTCTGTGGCTTATCATCCACAGCCACTTCTGCTCCAGTACCTCCATCTTCCTCCTCATTTTCCTTGTCTTCCTGTTTCTCCTAAAGTTCAAAGAGGTTTATAAGTGGGTGTATATAACTTAAAATTCCAACAAATTGTAAAGCATTGTTGAAAGTCCTAGTAGTGTTTTTTTCTACATTGTATATTATTACCAGTATGTTTTATTCCAATTTTCTTTGTGATAAATAATGTGAATTTTTTCCTGATCATTAAGTAATATCTAATAATTTACCATCAGAATTTCAAATTTTTTTTTCCATCCATTTCTATAATTAATATCTCAGTCAGATTAATTTTTTGGAACACTAACATTTTCAGCTTGGCCTCACATCAGTTATTATTTTGACATGTAAATCAACATTAAATGAAGGCCAGTTGTTTTCCTACCTCTGCCTTTCGAACAGATTCAGCTGTAGTGGTAATGCAGAAGAGAATGGCTTTGATTGGCTCTCGTAGGAGTTCTCTTTCAATTGGCTGACTGACAAGAGGCATGCATGCGTTCCAGTAATGTCTGGCTGCAGTCATCACCATCTCATAGTTGTCAGCATTCCTGGCAAATCTGGGAGGATTATAATTGAAATATGTATACAAGGACATTGAGTTGAAACAAATGAGTATGATACATAGTTCAAACTAAAAATTGAACAAACCATATCACAGTGAAATTGGTCAAACACTGTTGACCATTATACTGTGGTAAACCTCCAGTCAGTACAAATAGGCAGGAAGTTTGAACTTAAGATTTTTTCCATAAAAAGTTATTAGCATCGTAGTAATCTCTTCATGTGGTCACTATTCACTATATTGACCTGGCACTGCTGCTGGTGACTAACACACTAAATCAATGAAGGTGACACAGTAACACTGACCTGCCACTGTTACTGGTGACCTAACACACTAAATCAATGAAGGTGACACTGTAACACTGACCTGCCACTGTTGCTGGTGACAAACACACTAAATCAATGAAGATGACACAGTAACACTGACCTGCCACTGTTGCTGGTGACTAACACACTAAATCAATGATGGTGACACAGTAACACTGACCTGGCACTGTTGCTGATGAATAACACACTAAATCAATGAAGGTAACACTGTAACACTGACCTGGCACTATTGCTGGTGACTAAAACACTAAATCCATGAAGGTGACATAGCAACACTAACCTGCCACTGTTGCTGGTGACTAAGACACTAAATCAATGAAGGTGACACAGCAACACTGACCTGGCACTGTTGCTGGTGACTAAGACACTAAATCAATAAAGGTGACACAGTAACACTGACCTGGCACTGTTGCTGGTGACTAAGACACTAAATCAATAAAGGTGACACAGTAACACTGACCTGGCACTGTTGCTGGTGACTAAGACACTAAATCAATGTAGGTGACATAGTAACACTGACCTGGCACTGTTGCTGGTGACTAAGACACTAAATCAATGTAGGTGACATAGTAACACTGACCTGGCACTGTTGAGGAAAGCTTCCATGGCCTCTCGTCTGATAGCATTCTTACCAGCCATGTTGTCCACAAGACTTTGGCCAAGAAGACCACTAGCATAGCTTAGCATCTCCTGCTCCACCATATACCTGTGGCTGTAAATAAAGACACACACTGAGACCAAACTGTCAACAAAAATTGATAAAATCTGACAAGGCTGTCAACAAAAGAAAATTTACCAGGTGTGTTGGAGCAACATGAATGCCTGCCAGTAACCAAGGAGAAATAAAAACTTTCCAATACTCTGGCTTTGTTAATATGTGAACTCATGACTCAAAAACATTAAAGTTCTGCCTGTTGAATTACTTGTAAAGAATCTGAAATAAAACTTATTTCTACCTGTTGATCTTTTTTTTTGTTTTTCTTTGTCAAATTCAATAACAGGCGCTAATACAGTTCTTTATCTGTATCCATTAAAGAGTAAATGAGTGGAGACAAAGTAATGAAGGAAAGATTGAATGAAGGACAAGGGTAACACTATATTCCCCTGACCATATAATAGCAGCAGTCAAATGATGTATCGATATCATACAGGGAGTTCTCAAACCTTTTTAAATGACAACCCAATTTTAGATATATACTTACGCCTCCATCTTCCTGTTCTTTGGCTGAGTACCAACTGTAGCAAAGCGTATAGCTTGTTTACTACAGCGGACAACAATGGCATGAAGTTTCTGAGCGTAAGCCAGAGAGGTCAGTCTTGTCCACATCTGTAGCTCCATAAACTTGTCTGACCATGTGCACTCATCTAGCCAGTTAGCTACCTGTATGGATGAAATCAATTAAAAATTATACAGAATTTTGTTACAGTGGATCATAGGTTCCATTTTTGCCCAAATATCTTTCCTGTCTTTGCCTTGAATTAGTTTTTGGGCCAAAATATCAACCCTTGACAGAGTTAGATTTATATTGTACATAACACAATAATTGATTGCAATTTTACAACCTGCTGCACTTCTATACATATAAAAGATCATCACCATGTAAATATGCAGATTTGAAAAACTGGACAAAAAGACTGACAGGTGGAATAAATAGACATTATCAAGTATATTATACCTCTCTAATCATTGACATGGGGCTCTAATCAACCAACAGAATTATATATGTATATCTTCTTTAATATTCTACTTCATATTTACACAATTTACCTCTGCAATGGTTGGTGTGTCCTTGAACTCCATAATTCCATTCCGGTTAACAGTCAGCATCTCCATGGCAACTATGGCCCTTGTCATCTGTCTCTGACCTTCTGTGTATGGCTGGACATAAAAAGGTAATTAATTCTATTCTTATGCTTTCTGTCACATTGATATATAACTGATTAATACTTCAGAGAAAATTTATGTCAGCTTTGCTTAGTTTTCAATTCAATGAAGATATTTGCCAACAGCAATCTATTTTTCATCATAGAATATTGATGACTATTGGTTAATCATCAAGTTTAATATCAACAATTGGTTCAATGTATTGCTATAATTTGTTTTTCCATCATTTCTATTTGTCCTTTCCTACAGTTCAAACTTATATAAGGCAGAAGAGTTATGCATTAAGCCTACCTCATCATCAGCCCCTAAGGTTTTTGGGATCTGCACTTGAGCCATCTGTTTGGCCAGCACCCAAGTCTGTAGGAGTGGGACACGAGCTGCGATGGGAACAACATGGAGTGGAACACTGCCATTGGTCACATCTATGGCATACTCACAAACCTGTAATAATTAGGAGATTTCATGTGGAGTGTCTGTATTTACTATTTGGACAATATGCTATAAATTTAACAACATCTTATTCATTGAGTATAACTATATATTCCTGCCTTCTTGAATCATTAACAGCAATCAATTTTTAAGTGGAAAATAAGGTTGGGGTACAGAATTATCCCAAGCAGGTTTGATATACATGTGTACAATGTATAAATATTGTACCTACCTCTATAGCCTTCTTTAGGTCTGGAGCGGCCTCGGGATTAATGCTGACAGTTAGGACTGGTTTACTCTTTGCAGCACCAGCAGCAGCAGGCTTGCCCTTCTTACCCACCTCAGGAGATGGTACAGGAGTTGGTGCAGATGCACCGTCTTTGCTTGGCTCAGCTGGAATCCAGGGCTTCATGTAGGCATATGCCAGTGCTGTACAAATATTCACTAACATCACTGTCTCCCTGGAAGACAAAGGACTAAGATTTCAATCTGTACTATAACATAAACAAAAGGCCCATAGGACCTCCATCACTCACATGTATCTTCTTGACTAAAAATGCTTCATCAAAACATAAAGTTAAAGGAATTCTCAATATCCAAGCACACAACATATTTATTTTTCTATCAGGGCCCGTACCTCTGTCCCTAGAGAAACAGCCAAACAATTGATACTTCAAACCAAGCTGAGACAGAATCCTGTCATTTCTATAGAAAGAAGAATTTTAAAGAATTTCTCCTATTTCCCCCATAATGGTCCTACCTCTCCAACTTCAGGGGGTCGAAACCCTCTGTTTACACAAACTTGATTCCTCTTCATCAAAGAATGCTGCTGACACCAAGTTTGGGCAAAATCCATTCATTCCTACAGGAGATTTTGGACTTTCAAGAATTTTTCTCTATTTCCACTATTTGGCCCCATCCTTCTTCCTCAAGGGGCCAAGACCCACCATATATACAGTGAATATTATTCACTCATGATTAATTCAGACTAAACTTTGACAAAAGCTAATCCTTTCTAAAGGAGAAGTAGGATGTTAAAGAACCTGCAAAAAAAATTCCACTTTTGGGCCCCACACCTCAGGACCTTGTGGGCGAAACCCACCAGTAATACAAAATTGGTTCTGCTTTAACCTAGGATCTTTCTGACCAAATTGGTAAAATCTGCCCAGTCATTCATGACTTGTAGCAATTTCTGAAGAAAAAGTTGGCAGATGATAAACGCCCACAGTATGGCATAATCTTACTGGTCCTTTGGATCAGGTGAGCTAAAAACTAAATATTGTTCACAAAACTCTCAAAAAACAGATTGGTCAATTGCTGCCCTTAATCTGTTGGAGGAGATTAAATACCCTGCATGTCCTATCTTTCGCAGACCAGTCACAACAGTGGAAAGTGTATCCATGATTTCCCGATGTCGAAGCTGTGTGAGGAGATGGTTGTTGTAGTTCCAGATGTATGCTCCAGCACTACACACTAGCCAGGGCTCTATCAGCTCCACACCTAGTTCTAGTCCTCGCAGGAAACTCTGAGTACCATCCTCTGTCAGCAATTTGATCCAGTCACTGTTAAACATAGAAAGTGTTGGATATTTTAACAGTTATCAGTGTACTCCTGTTATTAGCCCACACTTTTTGACACAATGTGGAGAACAAGGCTCATTAACAGGACAATGTATTAACACTTGTTCTCATTTCTAGATATCTGCCTACTTTTACGAAGTCAAATAAACTGGGGAGAGTTCATAAAAAGTCATGGGCCCATTGTATTGAATTAATATGGTAAAACATATACAGTTTTACAAATATTTTATCAAAAAGTAATAGCATTAAATACTAAATATTGGAAATACTGGAATATTTCATAGCCACAGAGCTGATTAGATCCTATAAACTAACCAGTACTCTATCCAGTCTGGGTCCTCCTCCGGTTTTTTAGCTACATATCCTTTAGGGCGCTTACTCTTGTCCACGGGAGGAATTGGCATATCATTTAGTTCAACTCCTTCAGACCGCAACAAGTGAACAATGGCCTGAAGAAAAATACAATTCATAAAACATACTAATCATACATTTTACAGGCAAAACTTCCCTCAATATTCAAATCCCTTTCTGTTATGAGTTACATTTCTTCAATGAAGCTGCCAGTTTGTTTAAATGTCAGACATCTTAACTTGCAATAAGTTCAATTATATCTAATTTTTCTCACCTACATATTTCATCATTATCTCAGCATAGATATAGGAATTAAAACTTCTGTGAGTGTAGTTACCTCCCCTTGAACAAACGAGACTTCTGCTAACATCCTGATGAGGTCCTTGTCATATAGTGGGACAAATCTCTCAGGACTAGTTGGACGACTGAGGTTACGTCCCTTTTTCTCCATTCCTTCATAAGAGGTGGCTCCCTCTGCTAGTGTGGACATTACTGACTCTTTGGGGCCACCAGTTGCTGATTCCTGGCCCATCTTCATAGATGACTCCTGGACCATTCGCATAGATGATTCTCCAGCTGCCCCCATACTGCTGCTGGCTCCACCATCACGCCGTTTTTCAGGCTTTGGGCTGCAAAATTACAAATTTCAACAGGATGATTTATACAGTTTTTCTGTATAATTTAAGACTGAGTTTTTTCCATTCCAAAAGTAAAATATTTCCTTATTCAAAAAGTGAAATACAAGATTTACTTCATACCTTTCCATTTTCTTTTCCGGTAGGACATTTTTCCAACGTCCGTCATCATACAATAGACAAAATCTGGCAGCTACACGACATACGTCCCAGACTTGCTGTTTACGGGCAGTTTTAGCAAGGTCACCCCAAAGCCGTGCCCTGCAAAATCACACAATCCTTTAGAAAATTTCATAGACTAAAATTTAGGTCAATGAAATTTTCAAATGATTCATTTATAACTGTTGAAATAGTTTTGTTGTTGATATGAGTATATTTGGAAAAATTTAGATACACATGTAATAACATCAATAAACATAATGAGGACAAGGGGGATAACTCACCTTTCTCTGTCATTTTCATCACCCAGTCGCTTTAGGTGGCCTGCAGCTTTTTTAACACACTTGTTAAACTGGCGTGCCTTGTTTGATAGCTTCTTTATCTGTGTGAGTGGAGCTTTCCCACCTGTCACATCTACAACAGGTGTATGCATCTGTCTAAGCTTACTGATATCAGAATTAACCTAAACCAATCTCACACAAATCCATCACCTCTTGAATACACTGTTGATAACAACATGCTATCCTTAAATTAGGGTGATGGCACTAAATAAGAAAGAGTTCTAACTAAAAACTAGGCCACAAACTGATCTAAAGTATCCACAACATCTTACTTATAAAACTGACAAATCAAACATATTTAAGAAACGTTTTGAAAAATCTTTACAACTATATAAATAAAATGAGATTGTTTATATCCCTATACTGCTTCAACAAGCTGGGCTCACTGCTTAATGAAACTGATAAGTTTGTCAATTTTTAACATCACAGCCTGACAAAACTTATAACACTGTACTGTTGTCAGTGTACATACTAACAAACATTACATGATTGGATAATTTATCGATTATACACTGTGTTTACCCTTCAGTGAATCCAGAGGTATGAAGTAAAGTGGTCAAATGGTCATTACACATAAAGAAATTAGCATTTATTCGCTAATTACATACTAGTTCACCTAAATTTTCATAAAATGATAAGGCCTTGTGTCATGTTTGTTTCTGATCTTTAGTAGAACACCTTGGTTAAATGTTTGGCTTGATTCCACTGACAATAAAATTACTATATTAAAGACTGAAAATTTTGCTTTTCCCTCTGACAATAATTATCATTGGATTTTCATTCTATAGCTTCCATTATTGCTCTGAATTATATCAGTAACTAAAATACAAGCATTCATAAAACCTCAGAAAGCAAATAATTGTAAATCATTTAAAAACTGGGAATGAAATGAATTGTCGTTTGTGGAAGGTAATTTTTTATATTAAAACCAGTACATGTAATTTGTGACATCAATACATGTAATTTGTAACACCAATACATGTAATTGTGACATCAATACTTTGTGACATCAATACATGTAATTTGTGACACCCATACAAGTAATTGTGACATCAATACATGTAATTTGTGACACCAATACATGTAATTTGTGACATCAATACATGTAATTTGTGACACCAATACATGTATTTTGTCACACAAATACACGTAATTTGTGCCTCCAATACCTGTAATTTGTTAATGTTCTATACATGAATTATGACACAAAACTTCCAAATTTTATCGTTTATAATCACTTGATTTCAATTGATAGCAATGGAATGATACGATATCAATTTTAAATGTATTTGCCAATTAGTAATCAGTTTCCTTATTAAAGTATATTATGTATTTACAGTTTTATGGTTATAACGTCAGTTTTAATCAAGCATTAAATAGCTTGTTAAAGTCATGAAAAAGAATGATTTCATTACATTAATTAAGATATTGAAGTTATTTAGTACAATGTAAAAGTAGAGTACACTAATCCAGTTTTAAAAAAATAAAATCTGAATGACACATTACAATTCTCTTTTTTCAAACATATCTAACTAATAGTACAAACATTTCCAGAAAAATCTCAGAAATCTTCAACACTAAGCCACACAGATCTCAGACTGCTACAAAGAGTATCCTGCAAAGGCTTTAAGAAGATGAATGTTTTAAAATTCAAACAAATCTATTACCTTACATGAAAATGAAATTTGAAAATCAAAATCCACATCCCACTAATCCAATTCAAAACAGGTTTACCATGGCCACATTAGGTAATGGATGTACTACTTTGATTAGAAGGAAAATTAAGAAAGATGAGTTCAGAAAAGAAGGAAGAAATTTTATTGATCAGTTCTAACTTCATTTGACAAATTAATTTACTATAAAAATTCAAAGAGTTAAATCCAGAGATAGAAATATTTATTTTTATTTTTTGAGGCGAGTTTTACAATACTGATCCCAGGAATGGTGGTAGACACAGAATTACACTTGTAGTGTAAACATGCTAGAAGATGTGTAGAAATAGAGAGCAAGATAAACTGTCTGTGAATTCAAGCCCAAATATGGTGAATCTACCTTTAGCATGATTTGTGTCTGTATCACTATCTGGATCAAATACTCAATACACATATTACACACTTCATAACATAAACGTTCCTAATTAAACAATGATTCACCTTTTTTTTGTTATTGCAACATCCAAATTCTGGTAATATTCAAGTTTTGGGTGTGGAGAATATTTACCAAAAATAGAGCCATACATCCAAAACAATATTTGCTATTATGAAAACTGTTAACTAGAAATATGAGTACATGTACAAACTAGAAATAACAGTACAAACACAAGACAAACAAGAATTTATATGTGACAAGTTGAAACAAATCCATTATTTTAAGAAAGTGGAACAAACAATGACTCTGAGAATATAGCTGAGTACAGCTGCCTATACTACATTCACCAATCACAGAAAACTTTAGAAAAGTTTTCCAAGACGTTCTGAGAAGGTTCCTCCTAAGAAAATACAAGATGGCCGTCTGTCAGCTATTTCTAAATTTATAAATTTTCTAAATTAAGAACCACTAACAACACTGGTAGATCGAAAAAGATTCCTTCAGTACTCTCTGATACCCAGTAATTTGACCTTTCAAGCATTGTTTATGAAATGACAAACAGATGGACTGACGATTGACCGCAGACAAAGGATGACATTAACAACCCATCATGTAATGATGATGGTGGACTACCAAATGTAGAATTCTAAATCAGGTATTGGTATTTTGGTAACAAATTCTTAACAAAATCATACCATTACGAGTTTCATCCTTCCAGCATAACACCACAAAGTATCTACCCTTTCGTTTACTGCTGTCTTGACATATTTTCTCCTAGACAGAGATACAGACATATAAGATGATCTTTCAGAGATGTGGTTCAGTCTAGTCTCTACAGCTAGCTTTACCCATCAGAAGTATCAGAGATGTGGTTCAGTCTAGTCTCTACAGCTAGCTTTACCCATCAGAAGTATCAGAGATGTGGTTCAGTCTAGTCTCTACTGCTAGCTTAACCCATCAGAAGTATCAGAGATGTGGTTCAGTCTAGTCTCTACAGCTAGCTTTACCCATCAGAAGTATCAGAGATGTGGTTCAGTCTAGTCTCTACACCTAGCTTCACCCATCAGAAGTATCAGTGTCTGGCTGTGACTACTTCCTACAGTCATGTGAATGTGTTTGTCATAGTAAAGCATGCTTACATCAGCTGGTGTAGAGTGACATACTCTCCCCTCCCCACCTAAACTTCAATAAAAAATAACTATAACTTCAATGAAATCAGATCAGTTATTCTCTAAAGACGATGTTGAAACATATACTTTTTACATGAGTCAATATTCCTCATATATAGATTTGTTCTCAATTCTTTATATTTTAACTTTGTATATTTACATACTGATGATGACCTTCAGGAAAAAAGCACCAAAGTTTGTGACACATTCAGTTAAGCTAGCACCTACGCAGTGTAAACATGCTTCACCATGGATTTTAACTATCAGATTTAATTAGTAATATAGCTCATTTAGAAGTGAACCTGTAAACTCATGGTCCTTGTTCTCTGAAATAACAAAATTGTCAATAATTGCTGAATTTCTTTCAGATGAGAAAATAAAATAAAATCCTGTAAATACAATATTGAGTACAATCATATAAGCATAGTATTGTATCAAAGAATAACAGTAACTACAACAATAATTAGAAATCAGTTTTAACAATTCACACCACACAAGATTTAAAACAAACACATTGACAGATCATACATAAAGTGGCAAAAATTGCTTGTATACAACCAAACTGATCAGGTATACAGAAGTATGTAAGTCACAAGTGACAAGATATGGAGTTTGTTAAAACTAATCCCTGAACATGCCTGGGTTGTTTACAAACATGTTTAACGCAAGAAAATAAGCTGATATAAGGTACATATAAAAAACAAGGTTCAAATGTTTCTCAATGTTCATTAGAAGTACAGTGAACAGCGAAAAATTTACATCAATTAAAAAAAATATGGCTTTAATTAAACATTTACATACCCTTGTTATCAAGAGAATTCTTTTCCTCAAGGAATTCTTAATAAATATTCATTAAAGATCAATTCTTTTTGTGTAGTTAGCAGTTTTCAACATAAGATTATAAAAATGAAATTTGACTTTGAATTTAAACTTAAATAAATGATCAGTCATCAGGACAATGATGAGTATATAACAGTTATACTAGAATCTGGATCTACCATCAAATATATTTGATCAATAAACAAAGCTTTGATAATCAAGAGGTTTTAACGAAGAAAATGATGTAACATCTTATGATGGTTAAGTAGAAATTGCAAGAGGTATGTGCTATATTTCGTCTTATTATGATTAGTGTCATGAAGTTTCAGAATTACCTGAACAAACCACACCTACAAATAACATATCACACTCAGTCCCTAACATAGTGCTTTAAACTGACCTTTGGTGTCACTTTCACTGTCCAGCACTAAGAGGAAGGCGTCTGGGGCAAGTGCCTCTCCAGCTTTAACCAAAAGTGACCGCTTCATGCGAATAGTTCCTGAGTCAGCCTTTCTGGCCTGTGATATAACCATATATATGTACACATATCAAACTTTTAATGAAAATTTCTTGCAATCTTCAAATTTCTGCTGTTTGTTAGAGTATTTAATGAACATTTTTATTATCTATATCAAATCCATAAAATGTGTAAGTACTGATATATATAACAGAAGTATCTATAGCAGTTAAAAACACTGAACCAATAATATGGAAACACTGTTAATACTAATATTCTGCAAACATGCAAAAGGCATGAATAAAAATTCACATGTAACTGGTTCTTTTGCTTCTGATATATCTTTGTGACCTGCAGTTCTTACCTGCTCGATGATCATGGCCGCTATATCTTCTGGCCTTTCTGGCTGTTGGTACAGCTGTGATCTCAGCTCTAGTCTACGTAGAGATACCTCCAGTCTCTCACGGTATACATTCCCATCATCTAGAGCTAGAGCCTACAAGAGACAAGCACCAAAATCTGTGTCAGTGGTATTCAGACATATCTAGTGTTTATTCTAATCCAACTCCCTGCCCTGCATCGTACGGCACAGTAGTGACAAATCTTTGCTATTTTAGCCACAGATAAATCTTAAAAGAAATATTTGTACATGATATGACCTGCAAACTGGTTTTCCATATGTAACAGAATTTTGAAGTTATTTGAGCATTATTTACATAAATTGACAGCTCAAGAGGATATGAAACAAAGTTCAACATTAGATAAAGGGCAGAAGAAACATCTTCAACTGCTTACAGAACTTTCAGGTAACTCATTTACCAAGTTAATGAAAATTTTCAACTATAACAACAAAACATAATTGATGCCTAAGACAAAGTCTTAACCTTTTTGAGGTTGTCCATGGCCACTTGTATTTGTTCTTGATCTTCCTCACACTTGGCTAATTCTGTGTGTACCTGACACCTCAGGCTGATCAGTAAACTGTAACACATAACATAGGAGAAAATAAGAAAACTGGAATACTTGTACATATATAGTTAATGAATAAACATTCAATAGTCCTCATCTCTGCCCTTGGTGCTACAAAAAAATATTGCATACAAAAATTGAAAATCTTGAAATAATTATTGTTTCCAAGACTAGAGAAGTCATCCTCTAAAGCCAAGGCATTTATATGAGAGGTCAGCTGCCCAGAATGAACTCTTCTGGTTAACATTTTTGAGTCATCACCACAAAGCTAGACTACCTCTTCTTGTTTCTAGCCAATGGCAAAGATTTATCATCTATATCCAGGTATATCAAATACATTTGTATAAATCAAGGGACACGGTTCACACTTCTCTCTATCCTTGTATGTATTGAGGGAGGAAAGTCTTATCTCTCTCTATCCTTGTATGTATTGTGGGAGGAAAGTCTTACCTCTCTCTATCCTGTATGTGTTGTGAGAAAGAAGTCTCATCTCTCTCTATCGTGGCATGTATTGAGGAAAGGAATCTTACCTCTCTCATCCTGGTATGTATTGTGTATCTTACCTCTCTATATCCTCCAAGGCTTCTGCTACCAAAGTGAGGGGTTTGCGTGCATGGTTCCGCAAGTTGAGTTGAAGAAGTGGAAGACATAAGTTCCACTGGGTCACACATGCAGCCTGAATTACATTTGGATCGCCATGACGAATGGCATTCATGATTGTCTCCTCACAACGCTTGATAGCCTGTAACCTCAGCTGAAAATTTCAAAAAAAGTAATTTTTTCCATCATTAAAATACATAGCCATTTTAATCAGCATAACCGGATCCTTTTTTAACATTACAAATCACATCTAATTATGTACTGATCATCTCCCACTTAAATACATTTATGATCACACTTGTACAAAATATCCCATTGCTACCATAGTACTATTGTAATATCTGTTTCAATTACAGAGAATGTGATATTGTCTACAATTTGACATTATAGAATTGCTAGCAATTACCAGCTGAGATCAGTTTAAAGCTGTTCTTGGGAGTATAAAACAAACCTCTTGGTCGTGAGTGATATTTTATACAGAGTTTATTTCTTGTGTGTAATAATACATGTAATTATTATCACATTACTTTTCTTTTTCAAGAAAATATATCATTACATCATAACAATGATGGAGCCCTCTCAGTGCTACAAAAACACTATGTATCAGGATGAAGTACATTATTTAAGTAACTAAGGCTTTGAAGTGTTATGTAATGATTACTTACATCTATGACAGACTTTTGATAAGATTCTTGTTTGTCACCCAGAGAATGTAGCATTAAGTCACATTCTAATAACTCGAGCTCCAAGTAGAAGCCAGCCTCCTACAAACATATATATATAAAACACTGTCACATACATAAGGTACATAACAACAGGACAACAGATAATCACTAACAGATTGACAGCAGCAATTTTATAAAAACTTTCTTTTGTATGTAATGCAGTATAATTGTTATGTAACACAGGAAAGCATGAATAATTCAACATTTAACATACATGGTTGATAAGAGTTAGAATACACAGGTTTTATTTGGTTGCTTTCACAAGAAATTAGATCACAACAGTGGTAGGTCTGATATGACAGTATGTCAAATTATTCAGCAGTCATATCAAATTGATTAACTTCACTGCATTAATTTTCATTCTTTCTTTTTTCAAAGAAGGATGAAATGCATCTTGAATTTTTGCAGCTGAGCTTTACTTTCTTGGTATAATATAATTTAATATATCATATAATGACATGTATACTGTTTGCTCAATTTATCACCCTGTGAACAGCCAGGGTCACTTTGAGATGAGATCTCCTTATAGTAGCAGACAGCTACCTCATTGAATGCTATGTAGAAGGCCCCTGCTTGCTATAATAAACAACTGACATAACACATCTTGCTCAATAATACAACTATAAAGCACATCTCTTAACTATTTGAGAAACACAAACCTCCCTGGGTAGTGATAGAACCACACCTCTCAGATCTTCTCATAAACACAAACCTCCCTGGGTAGGGATATAACCACACATCTCAGATCTTCTCCTGAGAAACACAAACCTCCCTGGGTAGGGATAGAACCACACATCTCAGATCTTCTCCTGAGAAACACAAACCTCCCTGGGTAGGGATAGAACCACACATCTCAGATCTTCTCCTGAGAAACACATAACTCCCTGGGTAGTGATAGAACCACACCTCTCAGATCTTCTCCTCATAAACACAAACCTCCCTGGGTAGGGATAGAACCACACATCTCAGATCTTCTCCTGAGAAACACAAACCTCCCTGGGTAGGGATATAACCACACATCTCAGATCTTCTCCTGAGAAACACATAACTCCCTGGGTAGGGATAGAACCACACATCTCAGATCTTCTCCTCAGAAACACAAACCTCCCTGGGTAGGGATAGAACCACACATCTCAGATCTTCTCCTGAGAAACACATAACTCCCTGGGTAGGGATAGAACCACACATCTCAGATCTTCTCCTGAGAAACACAAACCTCCCTGGGTAGGGATAGAACCACACCCTGGGTAGGGATAGAAACACATAACTCCCTGGGTAGGGATAGAACCACACATCCCAGATCTTTTCCTGAGAAACACATAACTCCCTGGGTAGGGATAGAACCACACCTCTCAGATCTTCTCCTCATAAACACAAACCTCCCTGGGTAGGGATAGAACCACACATCTCAGATCTTCTCCTGAGAAACACATAACTCCCTGGGTAGGGATAGAACCACACATCCCAGATCTTTTCCTGAGAAACACATAACTCCCTGGGTAG
Organism: Ylistrum balloti; assembly: GCF_031769215.1. Taxonomy (NCBI): domain Eukaryota; kingdom Metazoa; phylum Mollusca; class Bivalvia; order Pectinida; family Pectinidae; genus Ylistrum; species Ylistrum balloti. The sequence goes on from NW_026782206.1 coordinate 97,797, forward strand.
GGATAGAACCACACATCTCAGATCTTCTCCTGAGAAACACAAACCTCCCTTGGTAGGGATATAACCACACATCTCAGATCTTCTCCTGAGAAACACAAACCTCCCTGGGTAGGGATAGAACCACACATCTCAGATCTTCTCCTCAGAAACACAAACCTCCCAAAGTCTGACACTCTACTATGCAGTCCCATATATTGATATAGTATTGTATATTGGTGTAATGTCGCATGTTTTGCTATATCATTGTACACAGATGAAACTTGTGTCCAGTGACATTAACCATTCTTTGCTATACAATCCATCACAACTCCTTCTCTGTGACAATATTATGTATCTGATTTCATGAAGAATTTGCTATCATCGTATTGGCAATATGATTTTTTTTCAGAATGCAATATGATAACAATTTCTTTGTCAATAGGAAAGTGAAAATTTGCCCTAAACATCTAAAATTAAACAATAATAATACAGTGACATAACTTACCTTGACAACGCATGACTTCATGTGGTTCACACAGTCCTGAGCGAGATCTGCGAAATCTAGGTCCAGACAAAAACGGCCAAGTTCCAGCAGCAAAAATGGCCTTACAAGGATGTAAATAAATCAATAATAATAACAACATATAATATTCCACTAAGTACAGCTGTAGTTATTTCACAGAAAAATAATCTTTTCATTTGAAAAAACTTAATGTTCTAAAGTGACCATGGTACCTAAATACTTCTTACCTTATAAGTATCTTTTAAGTACCTGATGAAGACCTTGCGACAAGGTTGAAACTGGTAGACAAAGTAAAGTTTCTACTAATTGATAACCCTTGAGTATGCTGCAGTTACTATTCTGTTTCTATTTTAAGTACCTGGTAAATACAATGCTAGATTTGGTCCTCAGAATACAAATTTGTGTCTGTACACATAAATGATTAACCCTCATATGTTCAACCTTGTCCTATGTTCTGTTGGAAAAGACAAGTTACACCAGTTCTTTTAAATCTTAAACTCTAGAGTCAACAAATATGAACACCAATAAGATATATCCTTACATGTAAACAAAGAGTAAGTACAACTATAATACATCAAACATTAAAAACAGAGTATCTTACATGAGTTTCGGTTTATATGAGTTTAACAACATGAATTTTGATTTTTTTCCCCATTTAACTGAGTCTTTCTGGCTAGGTAAAATGAGAACTTTGTGACAAGTTTCATAAATCTTTTATAACATGGAAATGAGTTTCTATCAATCAAATTACTGGATTACTTTTGCATTTGCTTGTGAAATAGCATTTTTTCTCAATACTGATCTCATTGTAGTGATTTCATAATTAATGCATATGTAGTTATAATGTCACAATGAAAACAATGGGAACCTTCAACCAATCAGAGCTGCACAAGATCATATTACATATGTTATTAACAACAAATACGTAATCGGTGTTATTACATGGATAACAAGGTAGTTATGCAATCAAACATTTTCTCCAACATTGATGGAGCCCACCATGTTTGGTCTTTGTTTTTCTAAATTTTTCACTTTTCTCTTCTGTTCTATTCTTTCCATTGTACTCAACTATATGTAAAATCCTTAACTGTCAAAGATAGTCACTTGTCAGCCATTTTGTTTTTCTGGTCAGTTCCAAAATTAAAGGAGCAAAACTACAGACCAAAAGGATGCTATATTTGAAATTTGAGAGAAAGATCTGTACTCCTCAAGAAATAGTGATAACAACCTCTCATTGTCAAAATCCAAGATGGCCATCTTTCAACCATTTTGTTTTTCTGATCAGTCCCAATTTTGTACCAAGGGGAATCTTCATATGAAATTTAATAAAAATCCCTCCAATACTGCTGAAAAAGCATTTACAAACATTGTTCACTGATAATAGTGTACTAAACATCATACCAATACATAATATGAGATTTAAAAGACTTAAGCTTGTGATTTATAAAAACAAAAATATTTCTACTATAAGCAGGTGACCATTGTTAGTAAAGGATTCTATCTACATCACAGGACAGGCCATTCCTTATATACCAAATGTACACAGATGTAGTAACCTTCTTAAGAGAAGAAAAAATCAAAATCAAATGAATACAAAAAAAAAAAAAAAATAACAAAAACAGACAGACATACTGTAAAAGTATATAAAGGATAGATAATGCTTCTAATGGATGTAGTTACTGCCTGTTACATTCCATTTTTTCCAAAAATTACTGATGATTGTACTTTATTTGTTTGCTTTTTGTTTCCTGCGTTTATTGCCTTTTGAAAAGTCAGGTTCATTTTGAAGCAGGGTCTAGATCTCATTGTAGTAGCTAGTGGCTATCTCAGTGAACAACATACAGAAAAGCCTGTTACACACCACCAGAACAATAAGGGTAAAGTGTCTTGTCCAAGGACACCACCACAACATCAGAGAAAGGTGAGAAACGCAAAGCACCACAAGTAGGGGGTATCCAACTATTTAGTATGGATCTTTACCTGAGGGTTTGTAGGCCAATACTATACCAAAATTTTATAGTTGTTACTAAATATTATCAATTTACATGTTTTTTTTGCTACTTCTAAAATATACCTTCCTTGTACACAGAAGAATGTCAATATTTATTACAACTAAAAAAAACAAGACTCCTGAGTGAACCACATAATGTAGAATGTCCTATTACTCTGACTGATGACCCTATTTTTTTCTATAGCTCAAAATTAAATCGTAAGTATAACCCTGTACAGATTCCTCTTCCTTTTAATCGTTAAATGTAAGGTTGGAGATTCTACCCTTGTTGATGTGTGGGAACTCACTTGTCTGGACTGTCTGCTGCCAATTTCTTTGTACTTGTTGGAGTTGGGGTTCGCCTCCCCGCCTTGGAAGGACTTCGTCTGTGTGAAAAATTTAGCCAGGGATCTATCAACATCTACAGAAATACCTACAGAATTAACTAAACACACTGTGATACTACAAGTGATACACATATCAATTAGTCTAAAACTTAAAATATTCCTTAATTGTCCAATCCAAATGTCACCTACATCAATAGTTAAACTTGAATGTAAACACTAGTTCAGTACACAACAGACATAGATGTATCTAATTCATCCTCCTTTTTCATGATAGTCCCTATATAATATAATTTAGGTGTAGTTTGCTTTAAGCTGTTTGATATTTATCAACAAAATCAAAGTGTTGTAGGATATACCTATCTTATTTGATTCAACTGGTATAGCGTATTGAAGAATTTTACAATCACTAGTGAATATTGGATTGGACAATCTCTGGAAAAGAAATGCATATCTACAATCTATTTATTCAATAAGAAACAGTAACCTGGAAATTTAACCTCAACATTCCCTTCAATTTTGCAACCATAAATTTAGTTTACGTAAAACATATTTTTAGCTTTAGTTAGCCTTGATCAACTAAAACCAACTTACCATTATTATATATAAATAGTTGTACCATATGTAAGTGAATTATGGAATTTTAGAAGGTAAGAATGTTAATATCAGTATTTTAAATAGATACTAAATTAATCTATTATTACAAAAGTAATTATATGACAGATATTTTGATTACAAATCACTTTAAAACTGTTGGTGACAAACTTTCCACACTTGTGTGACTAACCTCAATGTTATGGTTGCTTGTTAATGAAGAAAATGTAGAAGAGCAGTGATCTAGAATTCAGATCTGATCACAGTGTACCTAAAGACTAAGAGAACTTCAGAAATGCCCATCTTACCTCCGCTAAAAATCTGGTACATGGTTTATTTTGCATTTTACACCAAAAATTAACATTAAGTCCAAAATTAAGAATCTGGATATTAATCGATTTCATGTAATTTGTTTTTTTCACAATTTAAAACACTAAGATGTCAGACTTAGTCTTTGTATTTTTATACCTTTTTTTAAATATTGTACCAAGGTATCTCATGTGGCAACTTGTCTGAAGTGTGACTAAATTTGCCACGGCATTTCTGTCACCACCTTAACCTTGTGCATACATTGACACGTCGTGCAGAGTGATTGTGAAACCTTTGTCGGTCATATTGTGAAATCTGACTCGGCCAGAATGTGTGAAAACAAGAGTCAGTCAGATAATAAATCTCACCTCATCATCTCACCGCTGGATACATTGCGATTTCTTCAAAAAGTCATAAAAGGAAAATTTCTTAACATTGAGACAATAGATATTATTTAATAGGGATATTTTGATGGACTGGTGAATAAGGGTTAAAGGGAACGATACAAACTCAATGATGTAAGATGATAAGAGGTAATGCGATCACAATAACATCGGAGATTAAATTTGCTCAACTAAGAAAGCAAATGTTTCATTAACAAGAGATCCCAGTGGGATCTTGGCCCCCACCATTTGAGGATCTGTTTTCAGTTCTTGCAAATTTGTTTATTTTTTTTTTTGTTACAGGTTTTGTAAATGTTCATGAACTGGCCTTCATTGAATGTACTCAATGATGGCACAAGATATTTTTATTAAGCACCTATTAGCAAATATCATTTGAAAAAGATCCCAAAGTATTATTAGAAAGCAGTCAGTTACAGGTGGATAATGGACATGGTCTTGAATCAATATGATAGAATATCAAAGAAAATATGCTTGTGTTGTATTACTGTCGACATCCAAGATGGCTGCCTGTGGACCACCTTGATTTCAAATCAGTCCAAAAAAAGCACAATGCACAACTAGGGACCAAGGGAAACCAATACCTATGAAATATCAGAAGTATCCATCCAGTACTTCCTCAAAAATAGCGATAATAAGATTTTACTCTAAAAATCCAAGATGGCTGCCTGTCAGCCATCCTGATTTCGGATCAGTCCAAAAAGGTAAAATGCACAATTAGGGACCAAGGGGAACCTGCATATGGAATTTGAGAAAGATCCATCCAGTACATTCCAAGAAATAGCGATAACAAACTTTAACTTCCAAAATTCAAGATGGCTGTCTGTCAGCCATCTTGAATTCAAATCAGTTCAAAAAAGGTACAATGCACAACTAGGGACCAAGGGGAAACTATGGTTGCTGATTCGGGACATCGTAATATCGCTTCGTTTAATGGGAATCGAGATTTCGATATCACGACACCACGATAGCAAGAAGCGATAACACAATAGAGCGATGCGAGACCATGATAGCACATCATGTTGTCGTGATATTGCAATCTCGCTTCCCATTAAACGAAGCGATATTACAATGTCCCAAATCAGCCACCATAGGAAACTGCATATGAAATTTGAGAAAGATCCATCCAGTACTTTCCCAGAAATAGCGGTAACAAACTTTTACTTTCAAACTCCCAAGATGGCTGCCTGTCCGCCATCTTGAATTTGAATCAGTCCAAAAAATCTATAATGCACAACTAGGGACCAAGGGGAAACTGCATATGAAATTTGAGAAAGATCCATCCAGTGTTTTCCCAGAAATAGCGGTAACAAACTTTTACTTCCAAAATCCAAAATGGCTGCCTGTCAGCCATCTTGAATTCAAATCAGTCCAAAAAAAATACAATGCACAACTAGGGACCAAGGGGAACCTGCATATGAAATTTGAGAAAGATCCATCCAGTACTTTCCCAGAAATAGCAGTAACAAACTTTTACTTCCAAAATCCAAAATGGCTGCCTGTCTGCCATCTTGAATTCAAATCAGTCAAAAAAAAAAAGGTACAATGCACAACTAGGGACCAAGGGGAAACTGCATATGAAATTTGAGAAAGATCCATCCAGTACTTTCCCAGAAATAGCGGTAACAAGAATTGTTTACGGACGGATGGACAACGGACCACGGACGCAGGGCGATTTGAATACCCCACCATCTGATGATGGTGGGCTTAAAATTCCATCAACAACGTTAACTTGGTATCTACATCCTCATCTCTTGGACCTCACACTTACAATACTAGACTTCAGAAAAGCATTTTTCCAAATATTAAATAATTCAATTATGAGATTTGGAAAAAATGATGAGGAAATTTTAATGATAATGGTACAATTTCATGTGTGATTATGTACACACATGCACCCATATATAAATATACCACCGGACTCTCTCTTACATTAAATTTGAATTAATGTTGGACTAAATTATATAACATGAACTTTGTCCCTAGACATCATTCCTGATGTCATATTGTGTTGTCACAAGGTTTTATCAGGTGGATTACAGTACAACTGATCCTCTGATCCAAACCTACAGTTCATCACAACCAAGCTTTGTCCAAAAATTACCAATATGGGCTCTCTCTCAAAATCATGCTATCATGCATTATGTAAGCGATAAGCCAATGAAGCTGGAGTATTCATTCTCAACATATTTTTAGATTTTTTTTTATAATTAAAGAATATCTCCCAAATGTCATTTCATCAACTATTATCTTCACATCTGGAATGAAAACTATCATCTTCACATCTGGAATGAATACTAAAAGTACACATGTACTTGCTGTATCCATGCTCATAAATAATTGTGTGAAATCACCATCATGCATTTCTATTTTCTAATTAACACACATGAACACCATGCTGGAATCCATTATTTATAAGTGATTACATCAAAATTATGTAAGTGCTATGATTAGGACATTGTATTTCTGATTAAGTTCTACTTCTGACTAATAACATTACTTACACTAGCTCTACAATGATATTAAGTCTATTGTATTTAATCATCTCTCTTCATACAAAAAAAAAATTCATCTACACATTTTACTTTTTTAGAAATGCTGATGTATAGGATTTAATTCTTAGATGCCGCACTCAACTGATCAAAAGACATATCTAGACCCAAATATTCAAGTTTTTTTTAATCTAACAGTAAAATGCATAGAAATTAGAATACATCAAAAAAAGGGGGGAAAAAAAGAAAAGAAAAATATCCAGCTACGTAAACATAATAGAAACTGATACAACAGAAATGTACAACAAAATATTTCCTTAATCAATTTAAAGTGATTTAACCATCAACTATTAGAATTGATATTTGACCTTCAAGTATTATTATTGAAATACTGACACTTTAGCTGTCTCTACATCATCCTGCTAGGTACATTAACAAACGACAGAACCAGTAGACGTCCTTACAAAACTACATCAAACCTACAATCTAGACATGCACAGTTGGTGAGTGTTATATAACTTACAACTCAGAGTCCAAGAAAACACTCTGAGACACTTCAGAATGTTGAGACTGGGGACTGGGAAAACAAAACATCACATAAATCAACTAAATTAAATCAAACAAAAGTGCATAAATATTTAGTAAACTAGATAATGTTTAAGTAATTAAATCTAGGGAATTGTCAATAGGAGACAATTTGTAATAATAATTAATAATTAATTCTGAATGCTGCAGAAAAGAAAGTAAAAACATTAATAGAACTCAACTGAAAATACACATCTATCACCACTCCTCCTTTTAAACAAAAACAATCAATCAATGATTAGTTAATTAGGTAAAAAACTTTTTCCCAAAACATAATCATTTTATGAAAGAAAAAAAAATTAAAAAAGGAAAAACTATCTTGGCATGTTTGACGATTTCAAATATCACTATTATTATCATCATTATTATTGTTTTTTCGAAATTCAAATCTTCATGAGTTGAAACACTAACACTCTTCCACATCAAAATTACTATAATGCTTGGTTAAATCAGGTTGAATTAAGATTGATGTGAGAGACAAGTCAAAAGCTTACTGATGTTTTTATAAGTTAGACATAAACTAAAGTAAACTGATTTTGATGTTGATTTAATGCTTCCATGTTTTCATGTCTTCAGACTATTGAATGTGCATAAAAATGTATTGTACATCCCAAAAATTAAAACATCTTATCATTTTGATGTCAACTTTTACAACATGATGACACAACTCTAATTTACTTTTATATTAACAGGAAGTATCACAAGTCACAGTTGTTTCAACCACAACAAGATTCTGTCATTCAGAACAAAGAAAAATAGCACGGCATATTAATTAACGAAAAAAAATCAATACAAATATATGTATCATTCAAAGTGAGTTTGGAAGAAAATCTGATAAAGCAATTTCTAAATTTTATATCTAAACTGAATTTTTCATATAACTGACACAGTTTTCAAGAAAACCTAAACTATGAATACCAAATTATTCTATAACACATTACTAAACCAATATTTAACAGAATATCTGTCATGTACATCATTATTAGATCACAAAGTAAAAATATCAAACACTAAATGATTTGATAATAGTCTGGGTCAGCAAATCAATAAGTTTTTTTTTTCATTTTATCAAGGAATTTGCATGTGGTCAAAACAACACAACAGATATATATCAACCAGGAAAGATTCAAATAAAAAATATGTATATAGCAAGTTATATATTTTTCAAAGAGATTGCAAGAAGAAATTGTAATTTTCAAGGGCTTGCCTTCTAACAATAAAACATGTTAAAGATGTTTTTACTTGGGCTGCACAATTTTTTTTTATTTCATCCAAAATGTTAAAAACAACTCCAAAATATGTTTGATTATAGCTAGAGATATAACATCACATATTATAATTTGCCTTCTGAAAAGTTTTGTACATTTTTACATATCCTGAAGTGAAGTTTCATGAACACTTCTGTTTCACAGTATACAAATGACAAGGGTCCAATATTTCTTCTGATGTGTAATCAGCAGTATGTTATAATGCCAGTAGAACACTAGCCAAACACATCCCTTCAATCAGGGACAAAATTAGAACTAAACTAGCCAAACAAATTCCTGTAAAAAAGAAAATGCTAAGGGCTATCAAAGAAAACTGTCTATCTCAGATGGGGAAGCAAGGTTGGCCAAACAGGGACCCAAAAATAAGTAACTTTAAACAGTATCATATAACAAACTGCATTTTCTCTACAACTGATTATACACAGTGTTTTATCAATTTTTGATGGCCCACATTGTATAGACATATTTCTGGAAAGCCCTGACTTCAGATTAGATCATCAATTCCACAATTCCAGACCAAAAATCTTTCATTAGGTCATCACACCCAGAGCTGAGTATACTTACACCCGTTGTGATGAATTTTTACGTACAAGGTCAGGGCGAGGTCTATCAGGAGTTGATGAGCTAGACCTTACACTTTAAAGTCACATATGCAATGTCATTATTAATTATCTTCGCAATCAACCAACTCTTTACATTATCTTCCTATATCTGATTGAAATGGTTAAAGCTACACTGCTCTGTAATGCGATATCATCATAATCTTTGAAGTTAAAACATACCTACCTCCAGAAATTCTATATTGCTTTTAGAGTATAGCCACAATGCCAATAAAACAGATATGTTTACAGTATGGTCACTGTCACTGAAGTCTTTAAATCCTTGTTTTGATAAAGTTGGAATGATCCATCATTAACAAGAAATCATATGTTCAGTAACAGGTCTATATCTGCTTACTACATATCAATAAAGTTTGAAGTATCTTCATCAGTTTGCCACTTTAACTGCTTATCATCTGAACTTACAGTTAAAGTCTAACAAAAATCATACATGGAAACTGGTTGTGACATTGGCTAAAATTTTGATAAGGGGTGATTTCTACCAATTCCTTCTTAAACACAGTTTCTGATTTAGGAAAAAATAAAGGATATCATTATTAATGTGTCAATGTTATGTAAAGTGCTAAAACCTGAACAGGTTTTAAAATGCTGTTGAAAAAATGTACCTCTCTCTATCATCTTCCAGTCGACTCCCAGGAGTGGGACTAGCTGCAGTTCTCCCCCCTTTCTTGCCACGCCCCTTCTCTGTCTTTTGGGCATTGGTGTCATCAGCCCCACCTTGAGTAACACCCATTTGGTTAAGGATACGCTGTACCTCACTGTAGTACTCTCGTTGTTCATTCAAGTCAACAGATCTACAAAGTGGCGATAAAGTTAGGTTACACAAGAAAATCAAATATTCTGTGGTAAATAAATTAGAAACAATATGTAACAACACAGCATATTCAAATAGAAGCTCACCATTTTTGCTGAGTATTTGTCCTACAGAAAAGGCTGGGAACATACAATTACATACAACTTATATTTTATGTACTTATCTCTCAACATATTTTAGACTTTTATGTGATATACTTTCACAGGAAAACTTCCAGTCAACTATGACCTCTATCTCAATCAAGAAAGTTCCAAAGGTATAATGTATTTATCTTCAGACAAGCCCAGGGTGTTGGCCTTACTACAAACCCTGAAATAACATTGAAAATTATTATTTTAATATGGATGGGCTTTTTATCAAATATAGACTTATTACTGAATGAATATAGTGCTTCCACACAAATTAATGACGTTTTGAAAACAGGTACCTTATCATATCATCAGAAGTTGCGTTCAGTGAAATCAAAGTTAGCATGACAATGATTTGATCAATAAACTTACACTTTGAGTTTCAAAATCTTGTAGTACACTGCTAATTCTGCAGAGTTCTTGACATCTTTGTGCAGTTTGGCAGACTCTAGCAACTGGTTTCTTACCTATTTAAAAGTACATTGTGTAAAATATAAGTAATAGGAAAAAAATGTGTCGTGTATTGAAAACTGAACCTGACTCACAGATATTTAACAATAATTCCTCACATTAAAACTCTACTAGGCTGTAACTTCATATCCACAATGGATGTGTGAAAACAATGACAATGTTATCCTATAATAAAGAATCATAACCTATGCAGTTTCAGAGAAGATTTATACAATGTGATGGGAGAGGGTGTGTGTCTTTGCTTAGTGATTAGCATATCTATTTGGGAGTATGTATATGAAGTTTGGATCACATCTTTTCAGAGATGATATTCAAACCAGAACTTACAATGATCCCAAACACCTTTTTGTACAGATGAGGTACGTTAGTCTTGATGAAGGTAACAGCTGGATTGGCTATACTAGCAGCATCATTCCTCTTCCCAGCATCTAAATGACACTCAATCAAAGCTCTGAAACAATTTGAAAAACATATCATGTTCAAAAAGGTGAGCAGTTGAAACCAAGGAAGCAACACTGCAGTTGTTGTTGCACCATTTCAGCATTAAGCAATTCTTGAGTATTTATATTTGAGATTTACTTTAACTGAACTGTTTCATATAGTGCTTCGCTGATAAATGTATCTTACATAATTAGCAATATCAGGACATATAATTATTTTTCATTTCAACTATCTTTCTTTAAAAATATATTCGAGAAAGCTAAGTCAAAGAACAATTATTTAATATTTTAAACAAGTAAAATGCCGGCTCCTAGGTAAATAGTTGCTAACCATACTTTTATGCTGCAATTGACCTTGGAAGCTAGAACATATTTGAGGTATTCTCAAACTCAATTTTGTAAAAATTTTCAAAAAAAAAAAAAATCCTCAAGAAATATGTGTTAGAATGAGACTCTAACATTGGGTATTGGTTTTCTCTAAATGATCATTTTTACTTTGACCTGGCAGAGGCTGAGAGAATCAGATATTTTGTTAGATTTTATTAAACATACATCATCAGCTGAGCACGCCATTCAAAGTCTTTGTCATCAATGTCGTCAAGTGCCCTAACCACCTGGTGAAGACCACGCGCCAAGAACTGTTTGTAGTTAGGCTTGAGGAATGGACGACAAAATTGCCAGTAGATCACGGATGCATTGTAGACCAGAAAGTGATACCTGTAGATATGGATAAAAGTTCTTGTGATGTCTGATAATATAAAAGTGTATCAATCAAACATATTTGCAATCATGCTTGCCAAAGGCTAGATATATACTCATGTAAGTATGCACATGTATAACAGATTTCAATCAGTGACTCCAAATTACAATAACATTACCAGTGTTTTGTAGAATGGCCAGGATATTAAAAGTTTGTATGATAATTACCTTCACTTCAAAAAAGGGAAATTCCATATCATCCTGTAGGGCAAACTTACCTCACATTCTTCTTTGCAAATGAGATAGCTTTCAATAAATAAACTACTGCTTTTTCCAGTTGTTCCTGAAAATAAAATATAAGTTGTTTTATGTCAATATACACAAAATGTATGATATGTTTAGATTAATGTTGACTTACATACTATTTTTCTAAATCCTTGCTATACTGGTAAGTGAAAAACTACAGAAACTTTATAAAATACTGTGTAAAAGTACATTAAAATATATATAATTTATGTATATTCAGTCAACAAGGTAAAATTCTATATAAGGTTGTTTGTCTGCTGTACATGCACACTATATCATTTTATTAGTAACATCTTTTGGTTGCCAAGTGAGTTACTTTACATATGCATGTGACATCTGCAAAGTTTTAATTACTGGAACTAGGATTGTTTGCATGAATAGGCTAATTTTTGCAAACACTGGATTTTTCAGCTACTATCCAACATTACTTACTGGGTTATTTGCTTTCTGTGGGGCTAAAAGCTGAGCCTGACATAGATATGCTCTGCACAAAAACTGGTTTGCAGGTGGTGGTTTCATGAAGAACATTTTGAGACAGTCCCTCGCCATGTCATAAAGACCATTCTGGAAAAAAAGTATTTAATTAATAATGAAATATGAGTAATCTAAAAATTGTCAGATGGATATAAATTCATATTTGTCTGTAAATAAAATAAAAACTAACAATTTACATCAAATTCTGTAACCATCAATAGTTTAATGACATTTTCAGAAGAAAATTATAAAGGAAATTAGATATCCTCCATAAGAATCTCACCATTCTGATTTTGATTTCTTTGTCAAGTGACTCTCAAGGATGACAATGGGTTAGATGTGTAGCTCTCAATATTTCATAATTTACAATACCTGGAAGGAGATTTCTGCACAGATAACGTACAGATCCTGCCCAAAGGCTTCTGGTGCATCCACAGATGGTTTGTTTTCTGCAACATTTCTGAGGACTTCAAATGCTTCACTCAATGGTGGATTATCTGGACCTGCAAGTGCAAGGGAAAATCAATTCATCCAGTAGTTGTGTCCGTTAACCTACCAAAAAGTTATATTCATATTGACTCAGACTATTCCCACCAATTTCTCCTGTCAAACCGATAACAGGAGAGATATTTTGTTGCTTACAATGATTTTAAAAGTCATTAGAACAAGTTTTTAAGAATCACAGAACAGTCAGAAATTTTGCAACTTTGGCAGAATATACCTTTAACACATATTTTAGTTCTATACTGTTGACTACCCAATTTTTGTTCTTTCCAATGATGAAAATATACCATATATATGTTTCATGATATAAAAATGTTTGACCATCAGTGTTGTAATGAAAACTTTTCATGCTCTTGATCACTTTAACGTATTCGCTTGACTTCATCAGTTCAAGATTTTCAGTTCAATTTTGTCTGCTATCCTATCCACTAGATTAGTATGCCTTGTATTTATTTTTTTCTTATTTGGTACAATACAGTAATGATCACTAGAATTAACTACACACATTGAAATACATGGCAACGAAACGAAAGTTTCAGTACACATTCTCCGAAAGATGATAAATAAGTTCATGGTTTAAAACGACTGTATGATTTTAAGACGACATTCAACATAAAGACGTTGCATTCATGTAGATTTTTCAATAAATACAATATTATATCATTTTTGTTAAAAGCCATTTAATTCACTGAAATTCAAATAGGCGTGTTTCTGTGGAAAAAATAAGCTAGTACTTGTACGTCTGTACTGTAGGCATATATAGTCAGAGAGACTGTCGGCTGACCCAGTAGAATCTGCAGAGTGACAAGCTTGACATTTGTTATACACACTTTTATTACCTGATAATTTTTGGGCAGTTGTGAGTAACTTGCGAATACTGATATCCATGTTGTCGTAATTACTCGAAGCAAACAGTAGCGAACAATCAGAGCACCTGAGCGTTGTCCGCCATGTTTCAACTACTCGTTGCTATTTTGACCGCCATCTTTGTTTCGTTGTTGGTCACGTGACTTTTATTCGCGGGAGATTTGAAGCTTTTGAGATGTATGGTTGACACAGGTTGGTCGCTCAGTGGTTACTTAACTTAAATACATTTTCAAACTTGATGTTTTTTTCCAAATCAACGTGAATATATTCCAAACTATACATAAAAGAAAATAATTGCTAGCACACACAGCCAAATTAATTTTAGAGATCTGGTTTGGTATTAACACTTTGATAGGAAAAAAATGAGAAAGGAAAAGAAACTGTGTAGAATGTAGAATTTATATGATGAAATAAGGCTAGAAATGTTGATCTCTTGGAAATGTCTGATTCTTGATCATGAAAATCATTAGCATAGGAGCACAGGAAGACACGTATCAGATATGTACCCAAAGATTTAATTGTATTTCTATCACAGTGTCCGGCAAACATATATATTGTCAAAACGAATATTCATTCTGTAAACATGTTTAAAGTGGCTACTATCAATTCTACTTAAAACTGATTAGATTTTGTTCCCACTACATGTTTACCGTTTTAGTGACAACAATGTGAAAAAAAAAAAAAAATACAAAACGAACAGGCGAAACCACGATACTGAATAGGCGAAACCACGATACTGAATAGACGAGATCACGATATTGAACAGGCGATATCACGATATTGAAAAGGCGATATCACGATATCGAATATGCGATACCACGATACTGAATAGACGATACCATGATATTGGGTAGGTGTTATCACGATACTGAATAGACGATACCATTATATTGAATAGGTGTTATCACGATACTGAATAGACGATACCATGATATTGAATAGGTGCTATCACGATACTGGATAGACGATACCACGATACTGAATATGCGATACCACGATACTGAATATGCGATACCACGATATTGAATAGGTGTTATCTCGATACTGAATGAATGGTATCACCTAATCATTAAAGCGATTTTACCAAATTAAAAAGAAACGATTATGAGATGTGACCTTAATGAATTAGTGATATCACCTACCCAACTAGTGATATCGCCGGTTTATTATAGTGTTATCACTATCATATGTCAAAACCGTTTTTACTGCGGCGTTGTCGCCAATGATATTGAACTGATGGTATCACCTGTTGATTGTAATGATGCCCCATTCTGTTTGCATCCTTCGTTTCGCTTTTGGTAGACTATGTCGATATGCATGCACATGGATTGTATTTTTTATGTCAAATTCAAATTCCGACTACTACGTGTTACAAATCCAAATATTTTATATAAACATTCTCGTGAGATCGTGCGAAGGCAGTCATTTCCAAAACTGCGGTCATCGAAAAAAATGAGTTGATGTATACAAATACGTAATTTATTTCGAATTATATTCAAATTTTGCTTTGTTTCAACACTAACAACCTGATGTCGAATAAACACTGAGATCTTTGAGAATATATATCCCATTCAATGCGATTTTTGTTTGTTGTGTTGCCAGCAATATTGACCACTTGCAAATTTCTTTTAATATGTCTTCTTGGTGTGTCTCTAAGGATTTGTGCACATATCAGGCAGTGCTTGTTGTTGGATTAGACTGGAGTTCGTCGCCAATGGAACCAGTTGTCTGTGGGTAATATCATGCTCAATTGATAAGCTAGGCGGAAATGTGTGATTTGATTTGTCGATTTAGAATTGTTTCCAGAGAGAATTGTCCTGTAAGTAGACATAAAGTAGAAATTGAAGGAGGCATATTTATCTCAATTTTCCTTTATATTGCGACACACCTTCTTATGGACGACGAAGTCTGTAGCCTACTTTCGGTCTGGTATGCATATATCGGTTAGAACTGGGACTGGCATCACTATATACGTGTAGTGTGTAATATTTCGATGTGATTTTATTTCGACTTCTGTAATGTTGCAAAGGGTCTCCATGATTATATTAGCGAGATAAATAGTGACCTAAAATGATGTGTTAATTGTTGAACTGATTTCCTTGCTGTTCCCTACTGACGGCATCTTTTTCACACTCGCCAAATCGTGAGTGAAGATCCTTCTTACTCAGTTAAAACATAGAAGAAAAGTCTATTACATTATCTGCAAAATTAGATCTCTGTTTTCCGGGGTTTTCTACTCTTCATTCTAAGATATTATCTCTATTGTACAGAAAACGAAGTGAAATGAGACACGTGTATCTGGTATCATTCAGATTTGGAATTAACGACATCAATTGAGCTGACCCTAAGTAGATCCAAATGCCGATTCTGAAAGCCGTCTGTCTTGTTGCATCTCTGGTAATCCTATATCCTGCAGGATATACAATTCTTTTAGATCGTTGTCCAAATATCGTACGATAATTCCAGAAGGGACACCAAGTTCTGCGGAAGGGGTATGCCATCCTCCATATTCATTGAACTACTATAATTCTGTGCTCGACAAGTCTCTTTGTGAATCTTTTCTAAACTTGCTAAAACAGCCGTCCAGGGTTTTACTATCAATGGTACTGGAAACGGCATTTCTACATAAAGACACATATCAAGAGTTTTTGATACGGTACAAACAACGAATAAAACGTAAACATACAGCTGTTTTGTCCTTCCGTGGCTCTTAAGTGATGTTAAAGGCCCAAAATCTAAAGTCAAGGACTAGACTGAGGAAACTCGAAATTGATTGAAAGAAATATTAAAATCTAAATCGGAAGGTGCACTATCCCCATAATTCAATCACTTTCGCTATTTCCATTTATCTGAAATTTTTAGAAGAATGTAAATTACTTGTATATATTCTGAATGGTGCCACTATTTGACTGAATTAAAACGTGCCATACAGGTTACGGAAAACTCCGGTGACTACTACCTGCAATCTCAAAGATTGTACAAAACACAAAGGTGCATAGCACCTTTTAATACACATCTAGAGTTGGACACTAATGAGATATAATTTTGTCGGTCGGCGTAATGATATTTTAAAGACTTTGTGGATGATTGAACACACGCTTAGACTTTGTCTCTATGCTCTCAACTTGAGGTTGCAAGGTTGAATCAATCTCTGAAATCTTCAATGTACGTTAATGCATGCTGTCTCTAGTCCTGACCCCTTTGTAACCAAAGCCTGGTCCAAATAGGAAGAACCCTTTATAGGGCATCAAATGGTACACATGTAAATTCCCAAAAAGTTGATTTCAAAGCCAAATAAAATCTACATTTAAATTGTTTCATGGTCAATTTTTCGATGGGGGACCTATTTATATACCCACTTCATTATCATCAGAAGCGTGAAGTAAAACATGGACGAACTATCCTTCAGGTTAGCAAATTATAAACGTTGTCTATGGTCAACTGTAATACTAAACATAGCAAAGTATAGTTAGAAATAAAAGTGGGTGAAAAGGAAAGGAAAATGTAACAGAACCAAAGATATATCCGCTTGTCAAGGTAGCTGTTGATTTAACAAGTGAGATTGACATGTTTTATTGTTTTAAGGATAGAATGAATTCGGAATGTATCGAGGTTGCCAATTTGTGGCAACGTGGAATGACTTAGGCATCCGTAGAATCGTTATTGTTTTTCCGTAGTCCAATGTATTAATCTAATTTCTATATAAAATTAGATAAATACATTGGACTGGGGGGAAACGACACCGTTTATAAGTTGCCAACTTGAAGGATAGTTCTTGCATGCTTTACTTTTACCCTTCTAATAATCATGAAGTTGATTCCATTCTCATTTCCTGTAAACCAGACGTATTCTGTAGTCTCTCTCTTAACGGAATCATATCCTCGGTGGATTAAAGTGAAAATTGTTGACCTCTTTTTCGCAGCTGCTATAAAACACTAAAACAGGAATCAGCAGAGATAAAGCAACAGTTTCAAATGTAAACACTCGGCAATTATATATGTATTTACCAATAAAATAGTATTACCTGTAACATGTATCACCCGAACTGGAAGTGGTAGGAAGTGAGCTGGAAAATTCCCGTTTCTGGGAAACGAGATAGTGTCTATATTGAAAACCTAACAAATGGCTTGAATTGTCATTGACATCATAAAATTTAGCCGTATGATCGAATTTCAGTTGATAATTCTGTTTCAAAGTTTCAAAAAATCCAAAAGGGAAACTAATTTGTCAATATAACAGCCTTTTTAGTGCTCATTAAAGTAGGTGTTTGCATAAACAATTGAGTGTGCTTGTGATATAGCGGAACTGTGACGAGTGTTTGATGGTATCTGCTGATAACTTAAATTTCCAGTGTCAACGAGAGACAAAATGTCACAGCCGTCATGCTTCGGGATGTCGTTTAGGCTTTGGGAATCCATTATTCATTTATAATTCATCGCATAAATTATTTCATTTTGTTTTCAGGTAAACAAGTCCCGGAATTCCTTTAGACAGTTTTGAAGACCCATATTCCGTGAATGTTTCCAAATATTTCATGAAAGGAATTATCAAAGACTTTTCTGCGTTATTCAAAAGGATATAGATTGACGACATGGCAACACCTCGCGTGCTGACATTCCGACAGTCCGTCAGTCTAGGTGATATTTGGATTGAAGGTACGTTTTTTGTATTAGAGCTGATTACGTAGAAGGAAGGTCAAGGTCTTTCATTACTCTACCGTGTCTTTCATTAGTTTGTCAGTGGTAGTGAAGCCTTGGTGCCTCCAGTATAGTCCGAGTATAAAACAGTTGAATATGAAAGTTTTTATCTTAGTCGGGTGTTGTCTTATCATTCGTAGTGTGTGTTGGCCATTTAAGCATGTGTTTACTAGGTATTATCTGCAGTTTGGTACATATGTCAGTGGTTACTTAACAATATGTGAAAAAGACGCGCTATTGAATATGTAAGTCATAAAAATCATCTGATGCTACACAAATTATGGCTGAAGTAGATAAAACTGTGCAAAATTCTATAAATTCTTTTGTTGGTTTCTGTAAAACGATAATTTCGTAGTGATGAATACAAATGGAGAAAATTAGCATTGTCTACAGGAGAATACAACAATACTACTGTGTTTCAAATACCGTTAAAACTGCGACAACCTTTTATATACTGACATGCACACAATCGAAAAACATGTGGAGTTTTGATTAAACTTTAATACTGGTACAAACCTATACTTGAAATACTTAAAAAGAATAAAATAAGAATCTTACCCTATAAACCATCGAATGCTTATTTTTCTATTAAAACACCTCTCCCTTTCCTTTAATATACTTTAACTTAAACAATACAGAGCCCGTTTAACACGTAAAGTTAGGCATTCCAAATTGCCAAATTGTTGCCATTGATGATATCTATGACAAAGCGTAATTTTCAAAATTCTTATCCAGAATATCATTGTGCGCCGTTTTGCACTTGCAGCACCAGTTGCGACCTCAGACACAGGTTTATGTACTGCTTGACCCTCGTCAAGACTCAGCATTCTGACTGGCCGACAGGTATTTCCCCACCCACTCTCGGGACTAATGTATATTTATTATTGTGGTGATGACAACATGTACATAACACTCGTTATCTTGTCATTAGTAACAGTAGGGAATAGGCACTGGATAAGAGGGGCGTTGGAGGATTCCTCATGTAACAGTGGTCACGGTATGGTCAGAGCATGTACATTTTTGTGTGTCAGTTGTGCAATTGAATAAGGTTACTTTTTTATTACACATGAAACCTCTGTTTCCAAAGAATTCTACACGATGACACAAGAATCCTATTCTTATTGCCCTGTAGATGTAATCTATTCTCGTAAAATTAGTAAAACAGAACAGGGGCAAGACGTGTATCCTTAACCTAAGTGGTTAGTCAGTAATACGTTCTAGCATTAACTGGTGCTACTCACATCCTAGGCACGCGAGTCGATGACAACAGGATTGCCACAACCGCTCCGACAGAATAGACCAATAACTTCAAAACGGAACTTCAGTAAACATAATATAAACAATAAACGCAGGTAGAGCTATTTTTTTTGTTTTGTTTGGTTTATCAATTTATACAGGTCTTTAACAAAAAAAATATAATAAAGATAATACCGAACTGTCAACATAGTGTTAATTCTACCTCAATATCGATGAAACAAGGGAACAATGAAACAAAAGAAAGATTTACATCGTTATCTCTATAAAACCGCAAAGGGAATGATACAAGGCGTTCCGAAAGGGTAAACATCTTCTGCTTTAGCGATGAGACTTGTCATGTAAATCTTGGTGAAGTAAATAATGTCACGTTCTAACTGGTTATCACAATAATATTTCTCTATCGCATTCTCGCATAGACTCACATTCGTTTTCCTCCATAGTCTCAGCTCCTACAATCTTAACACGAACTAAATTCCGACTTTAAGGTAATTTATAGTCCTCAGCTACAGCTCTTTTCCAATTAAACCATGTTTGTTTTACATTATTATTTAAGGAAACATCTACTGGTATTTGAATTGAACTGATCACAAGAACATGTTCTGACAAATTAAGTTCACTTTCATCTAAAATTGACACACTCTGTACTAAATCAAGGGAGCTTGCTTCAATGATAATATGGTCAATAAGTGTTGATTTACCCATTTGGAGAAAAAAACGAACTAAATGGACCCCTACACGTATTTTGTACATTGATGGATATCAAATTACACCAGCTTAAAAACTCCTGAAATATCCTAGATCTATCATTTTCGTCAAAGCTACACCGAGTACCTTTAACTTGACATTCAAATCGCCCATCAACATAACCTGTCTATTCTCTCAATAAATTGAGTATAGGCATTCCAGAAGTTCAACATTTTCTGTAAAAAATCAAATAGTCGGAAAGAGTAATCTCCTCTCCCTACTATTCTTGGACGATCTACCTCTATTTCTTGTACTCTGAAAAATGATTCTTTGTACAACAGATCAACAATGAATAAAACAGTTGTTTTGTCCTTCTGTGGCTCTGAAGTGATGCTGAGGGCCTAAAATTTAAAGTCTAGGAGCAGACTGAGGAAACTCGAAATTGATTGAAAGAAATATCAAAATCTTAATCGGGTGATGCACTAGTAACATAATTCAATCACTTTTGCTATTGTCATTTATCTGAAAATTTTAGAAGAATGTAAGTTACTTGTATACATTCTGAATGATGCCTCTATTCAATTGAATTAAAACGTGCCATACAGGTTACGGAAAACTCCGGTGACTAAATATCTACCAGCAGTGTCTACTACCTGCAATCTCAAAGATTGTACAAAACACAAAGGTGAATAACACCTTTTAATACACATCTAGAGTTGGACACTAATGAGATATGATTTTGTAGGTCGGCGTAATGATATTTTAAAGACTTTGTGGATGATTGAACACACGCTTAGACTTTGTCTCTATGCTCTCAACTTGAGGTTGCAAGGTTGAATCAATCTCTAAAATCTTCAATGTACGTTAATGCATGCTGTCTCTAGTCCTGACCCCTTTGTAACCAAAGCCTGGTCCAAATCGGAAGAACCCTTTATAGGGCATCAAATGGTAAACATGTAAATTCCCAAAAAGTTGATTTCAAAGCCAAATAAAATCTACATTTAAATTGTTTCATGGTCAATTTTTCGATGGAGGACCTATTTATATACCCACTTCATTATCATCAGAAGCGTGAAGTAAACCATGGACGAACTATCCTTCAGGTTAGCAAATTATAAACGTTGTCTATGGTCAACTGTAATACTAAACATAGCAAAGTATAGTTAGAAATAAAAGTGGGTGAAAAGGAAAGGAAAATGTAACAGAACCAAAGAGATATCCGCTTGTCAAGGTAGCTGTTGATTTAACAAGTGAGATTGACATGTTTTATTGTTTTAAGGATAGAATGAATTCGGAATGTATCGAGGTTGCCAATTTGTGGCAACGAGGAATGACTTAGGCATCCGTAGAATCGTTATTGTTTTTCCGTAGTCCAATGTATTAATCCAATTTCTATATAAAATTAGATAAATACATTGGACTGGGGGGAAACGACACCGTTTATAAGTTGCCAACTTTAAGGATAGTTCTTGTATGCTTTTACTTTTATCCTTCTAATGATCATGAAGTCGATTCCATTCTAATGTCCTGTAAACCAGACGTATTCTGTAGTCTCTCTCTTAACGGAATTATATCCTCGGTGGATTAAAGTGAAAATTGTTGACCTCTTTTTCGCAGCTGCTATAAAACGCTAAAACAGGAATCAGCAGAGATAAAGCAACAGTTTAAAAATGTAAACACTCATCAATTATATACGTATTTACCAATAAAATAGTATTACCTGTAACATTTATCACCCGAACTGGAAGTGGTAGGAAATGAGCTGGAAAATTCCCGTTTCTGGGAAACGAGATAGTGTCTATATTGAAAACCAAACAAATGGTTTGAATTGTCATTGACATCATAAAATTTAGCCGTATGATCGAATTTCAGTTGATAATTCTGTTTCAAAGTTTCAAAAAATCCAAAAGGGAAACTAATTTGTCAATATAACAGCCTTTTTAGTGCTCATTAAAGTAGGTGTTTGCATAAACAATTGAGTGTGCTTGTGATATAGCGGAACTGTGACGAGTGTTTGATGGTATCTGCTGATAACTTAAATTTCCAGTGTCAACGAGAGACAAAAAGTCACAGCCGTCATGCTTCGGGATGTCGTTTAGGCTTTGGGAATCCATTATTCATTTATAATTCATTGCATAATTTATTTCATCTTGTTTTCAGGTAAACAAGTCCCGGAATTCCTTTAGACAGTTTTGAAGACCCATATTCCGTGAATGTTACCAAATATTTCATGAAAGGAATTATCAAAGACTTTTCTGCGTTATTCAAAAGGATATAGATTGACGACATGGCAACACCTCGCGTGCTGACATTCCGACAGTCCGTCAGTCTAGGTGATATTGGGATTGAAGGTACGTTTTTTGTATTAGAGCTGATTATGTAGAAGGAAGGTCAAGGTCTTTCATTACTCTACCGTGTCTTCCATTAGTTTGTCAGTGGTAGTGAAGCCTTGGTGCCTCCAGTATAGTCCGAGTATAAACATTTGAATATGAAAGTTTTTATCTTAGTCGGGTGTTGTCTTATCATTCGTAGTGTGTGTTGGCCATTTAAGCATGTGTTTACTAGGTATTATCTGCAGTTTGGTACATATGTCAGTGGTTACTTAACAATATGTGAAAAAGACGCGCTATTGAATATGTAAGTCATAAAAATCATCTGATGCTACACAAATTATGGCTGAAGTAGATAAAACTGTGCAAAATTCTATAAATTCTTTTGTTGGTTTCTGTAAAACGATAATTTCGTAGTGATGAATACAAATGGAGAAAATTAGCATTGTCTACAGGAGAATACAACAATACTACTGTGTTTCAAATACCGTTAAAACTGCGACAACCTTTTATATACTGACATGCACACAATCGAAAAACATGTGGAGTTTTGATTAAACTTTAATACTGGTACAAACCTATACTTGAAATACTTAAAAAGAATAAAATAAGAATCTTACCCTATAAACCATCGAATGCTTATTTTTCTATTAAAACACCTCTACCTTTCCTTTAATATACTTTAACTTAAACAATACAGAGCCCGTTTAACACGTAAAGTTAGGCATTCCAAATTGCCAAATTGTTGCCATTGATGATATCTATGACAAAGCGTAATTTTCAAAATTCTTATCCAGAATATCATTGTGCGCCGTTTTGCACTTGCAGCACCAGTTGCGACCTCAGACACAGGTTTATGTACTGCTTGACCCTCGTCAAGACTCAGCATTCTGACTGGCCGACAGGTATTTCCCCACCCACTCTCGGGACTAATGTATATTTATTATTGTGGTGATGACAACATGTACATAACACTCGTTATCTTGTCATTAGTAACAGTAGGGAATAGGCACTGGATAAGAGGGGCGTTGGAGGATTCCTCATGTAACAGTGGTCACGGTATGGTCAGAGCATGTACATTTTGGTGTGTCAGTTGTGCAATTGAATAAGGTTACTTTTTTATTACACATGAAACCTCTGTTTCCAAAGAATTCTACACGATGACACAAGAATCCTATTCTTATTGCCCTGTAGATGTAATCTATTCTCGTAAAATTAGTAAAACAGAACAGGGGCAAGACGTGTATCCTTAACCTAAGTGGTTAGTCAGTAATACGTTCTAGCATTAACTGGTGCTACTCACATCCTAGGCACGCGAGTCGATGACAACAGGATTGCCACAACCGCTCCGACAGAATAGACCAATAACTTCAAAACGGAACTTCAGTAAACATAATATAAACAATAAACGCAGGTAGAGCTATTTTTTTTGTTTTGTTTGGTTTATCAATTTATACAGGTCTTTAACAAAAAAAATATAATAAAGATAATACCGAACTGTCAACATAGTGTTAATTCTACCTCAATATCGATGAAACAAGGGAACAATGAAACAAAAGAAAGATTTACATCGTTATCTCTATAAAACCGCAAAGGGAATGATACAAGGCGTTCCGAAAGGGTAAACATCTTCTGCTTTAGCGATGAGACTTGTCATGTAAATCTTGGTGAAGTAAATAATGTCACGTTCTAACTGGTTATCACAATAATATTTCTCTATCGCATTCTCGCATAGACTCACATTCGTTTTCCTCCATAGTCTCAGCTCCTACAATCTTAACACGAGCTAAATTCCGACTTTAAGGTAATTTATAGTCCTCAGCTACAGCTCTTTTCCAACTAAACCATGTTTGTTTTACATTATTACTTAAGGAAACATCTACTGGTATTTGAATTGAACTGATCACAAGAACATGTTCTGACAAATTAAGTTCACTTTCATCTAAAATTGACACACTCTGTACTAAATCAAGGGAGCTTGCTTCAATGATAATATGGTCAATAAGTGTTGATTTACCCATTTGGAGAAAAAAACGAACTAAATGGACCCCTACACGTATTTTGTACATTGATGGATATCAAATTACACCAGCTTAAAAACTCCTGAAATATCCTAGATCTATCATTTTCGTCAAAGCTACACCGAGTACCTTTAACTTGACATTCAAATCGCCCATCAACATAACCTGTCTATTCTCTCAATAAATTGAGTATAGGCATTCCAGAAGTTCAACATTTTCTGTAAAAAATCAAATAGTCGGAAAGAGTAATCTCCTCTCCCTACTATTCTTGGACGATCTACCTCTATTTCTTGTACTCTGAAAAATGATTCTTTGTACAACAGATCAACAATGAATAAAACAGTTGTTTTGTCCTTCTGTGGCTCTGAAGTGATGCTGAGGGCCTAAAATTTAAAGTCTAGGAGCAGACTGAGGAAACTCGAAATTGATTGAAAGAAATATCAAAATCTTAATCGGGTGATGCACTAGTAACATAATTCAATCACTTTTGCTATTGTCATTTATCTGAAAATTTTAGAAGAATGTAAGTTACTTGTATACATTCTGAATGATGCCTCATTCAATTGAATTAAAACGTGCCATACAGGTTACGGAAAACTCCGGTGACTAAATATCTACCAGCAGTGTCTACTACCTGCAATCTCAAAGATTGTACAAAACACAAAGGTGAATAACACCTTTTAATACACATCTAGAGTTGGACACTAATGAGATATGATTTTGTAGGTCGGCGTAATGATATTTTAAAGACTTTGTGGATGATTGAACACACGCTTAGACTTTGTCTCTATGCTCTCAACTTGAGGTTGCAAGGTTGAATCAATCTCTAAAATCTTCAATGTACGTTAATGCATGCTGTCTCTAGTCCTGACCCCTTTGTAACCAAAGCCTGGTCCAAATAGGAAGAACCCTTCATAGGGCATCAAATGGTAAACATGTAAATTCCCAAAAAGTTGATTTCAAAGCCAAATAAAATCTACATTTAAATTGTTTCATGGTCAATTTTTCGATGGAGGACCTATTTATATACCCACTTCATTATCATCAGAAGCGTGAAGTAAACCATGGACGAACTATCCTTCAGGTTAGCAAATTATAAACGTTGTCTATGGTCAACTGTAATACTAAACATAGCAAAGTATAGTTAGAAATAAAAGTGGGTGAAAAGGAAAGGAAAATGTAACAGAACCAAAGAGATATCCGCTTGTCAAGGTAGCTGTTGATTTAACAAGTGAGATTGACATGTTTTATTGTTTTAAGGATAGAATGAATTCGGAATGTATCGAGGTTGCCAATTTGTGGCAACGTGGAATGACTTAGGCATCCGTAGAATCGTTATTGTTTTTCCGTAGTCCAATGTATTAATCTAATTTCTATATAAAATTAGATAAATACATTGGACTGGGGGGAAACGACACCGTTTATAAGTTGCCAACTTTAAGGATAGTTCTTGTATGCTTTACTTTTATCCTTCTAATGATCATGAAGTTGATTCCATTCTAATGTCCTGTAAACCAGACGTATTCTGTAGTCTCTCTCTTAACGGAATTATATCCTCGGTGGATTAAAGTGAAAATTGTTGACCTCTTTTTCGCAGCTGCTATAAAACGCTAAAACAGGAATCAGCAGAGATAAAGCAACAGTTTAAAAATGTAAACACTCATCAATTATATACGTATTTACCAAAAAAATAGTATTACCTGTAACATTTATCACCCGAACTGGAAGTGGTAGGAAATGAGCTGGAAAATTCCCGTTTCTGGGAAACGAGATAGTGTCTCTATTGAAAACCTAACAAATGGCTTGAATGGTCATTGACATCATAAAATTTAGCCGTATGATCGAATTTCAGTTGATAATTCTGTTTCAAAGTTTCAAAAAATCCAAAAGGGAAACTAATTTGTCAATATAACAGCCTTTTTAGTGCTCATTAAAGTAGGTGTTTGCATAAACAATTGAGTGTGCTTGTGATATAGCGGAACTGTGACGAGTGTTTGATGGTATCTGCTGATAACTTAAATTTCCAGTGTCAACGAGAGACAAAATGTCACAGCCGTCATGCTTCGGGATGTCGTTTAGGCTTTGGGAATCCATTATTCATTTATAATTCATTGCATAATCTATTTCATCTTGTTTTCAGGTAAACAAGTCCCGGAATTCCTTTAGACAGTTTTGAAGACCCATATTCCGTGAATGTTACCAAATATTTCATGAAAGGAATTATCAAAGACTTTTCTGCGTTATTCAAAAGGATATAGATTGACGACATGGCAACACCTCGCGTGCTGACATTCCGACAGTCCGTCAGTCTAGGTGATATTGGGATTGAAGGTACGTTTTTTGTATTAGAGCTGATTATGTAGAAGGAAGGTCAAGGTCTTTCATTACTCTACCGTGTCTTCCATTAGTTTGTCAGTGGTAGTGAAGCCTTGGTGCCTCCAGTATAGTCCGAGTATAAAACATTTGAATATGAAAGTTTTTATCTTAGTCGGGTGTTGTCTTATCATTCGTAGTGTGTGTTGGCCATTTAAGCATGTGTTTACTAGGTATTATCTGCAGTTTGGTACATATGTCAGTGGTTACTTAACAATATGTGAAAAAGACGCGCTATTGAATATGTAAGTCATAAAAATCATCTGATGCTACACAAATTATGGTTGAAGTAGATAAAACTGTGCAAATTTCTATAAATTCTTTTGTTGGTTTCTGTAAAACGATAATTTCGTGGTGATGAATACAAATGGAGAAAATTAGCATTGTCTACAGGAGAATACAACAATACTACTGTGTTTCAAATACCGTTAAAACTGCGACAACCTTTTATATACTGACATGCACACAATCGAAAAACATGTTGAGTTTTGTTTAAACTTTAATACTGGTACAAACTTATACTTGAAATACTTAAAAAGAATAAAATAAGAATCTTATCCTATAAACCATCGAATACTTATTTTTCTGTTAAACATATCTCCCTTTCCTTTAATATACTTTAACTTAAACAATACAGAGCCCGTTTAACACGTAAAGTTAGGCATTCCAAATTGCCAAATTGTTGCCATTGATGATATCCATGACAAAGCGTAATTTTCAAAATTCTTATCCAGAATATCATTGTGCGTCGTTTTGCACTTGCAGCACCAGTTGCGACCTCAGACACAGGTTTATGTACTGCTTGACCCTCGTCAAGGCCCAATATTCTGACTGGCCGACAGGTATTTCCCCACCCACTCTCGGGACTAATGTATATTTATTATTGTGGTGATGACAACATGTACATAACACTCGTTATCTTGTCATTAGTAACAGTAGGGAATAGGCACCGGATAAGAGGGGCGTTGGAGGATTCCTCATGTAACAGTGGTCACGGTATGGTTAGAGCATGTACATTTTTGTGTGTCAGTTGTATAATTGAAATAAGATTATTTTTTTCATTACACATGAAACCTCTGTTTCCAAAGAATTCTACACGATGACACAAGAATCCTATTCTTATTGCCCTGTAGATGTAATCTATTCTCGTAAAATTAGTAAAACAGAACAGGGGCAAGACGTGTATCCTTAACCTAAGTGGTTAGTCAGTAATACGTTCTAGCATTAACTGGTGCTACTCACATCCTAGGCACGCGAGTCGATGACAACAGGATTGCCACAACCGCTCCGACAGAATAAACCAATAACTTCAAAACGGAACTTCAGTAAATATAATATAAACAATAAAGGCAGGTAGAGCTATTTTTTTTGTTTTGTTTGGTTTATCAATTTATACAGGTCTTTAACAAAAAAATATAATAAAGATAATACCGAACTGTCAACATAATGTTAATTCTTCCTCAATATTTCTGAAACAAGGGAACAATGAAACAAAAGAAAGATTTACATCGTTATCTCTATAAAACCGCAAAGGGAATGATGCAAGGCGTTCCGAAAGGGTAAGCATCTTCTGCTTTAGCGATGAGACTTGTCATGTAAATCTTGGTGAAGTAAATAATGTCACGTTCTCAAAGGAGAAACGGGAGCAACCACCTGGCATATTAACGAGCAAAGAAGATCAAGGAGATCATTATGTCGACCACAAACCTCTCTCATATTCTTCATTAACATGTATAGCTAAAACCTCGTGTGTTGTGAGTTTATCTGTAAGTCAATATTTTTTGAGATTTAAAAATCCAATATGGTACTTATTTCCAAACGTTCAAATAGCGCGTGTAGCTTTTTTCAACCCGAGAGTGAGACAAGGAAATCGCACATCGGGAAAAACATGGATTTACCTATCAAGAGTAGGAAAAACCATAACAAATGCTTGTGTTAAGTAAATGGACTCATATAGACATTGTTTTTCACATAAATACTTCCATACCTATGTTCTATATCTTTGACCTAAAGCTGTATAGACGATATAGCCCAAACTATGTATACCACCATACCTACGTTCTATATTCTATACCCACAGTGATATACATATAGCCAGAATTATGTATATCTCCGTACTTACGTTCTATATCCTATATACCCACAGTGATATACATATAGCCAGAACTATGTATATCTCCATACCTACGTTCTATATACCCACAGTAATATACATATAGCCAGAACTATGTATATCTCCGTACTTACGTTCTATATCCTATATACCCACAGTGATATACATATAGCCAGAACTATGTATATCTCCATACCTACGTTCTATATACCCACAGTAATATACATATAGACAGAACTATGCGTATCTCCGTACTTACGTTCTTTATAATATATACCAACAGTGATATACATAAAGCCAGAACTATGTATATCTCCATACCTACGTTCTATATACCTACAGTAATATACATATAGACAGAACTATGTATACCTCCATACCTACGTTCTATATACCCACAGTAATATACATATAGACAGGACTATGTATATCTCCATACCTACGTTCTATATACCCACAGTGATATACATATAGACAAGACTATGTATATCTCCGTACTTACGTTCTATATCCTATATACCCACAGTGATATACATATAGCCAGAACTATGTATATCTCCATACCTACGTTCTATATACCCACAGTGATATACATATAGAACTATGTATACCTCCATACCTACTATATACCCACAGTAATATACATATAGCCAGAACTATGTATATCTCCATACATACGTTCTATATACCCACAGTAATATACATATAGACAGAACTATGTATATCTCCATACCTACGTTCTATATACCCACAGTGATATACATATAGACAGGACTATGTATATCTCATGTTGAAATTCTATATCCTATATACCCACAGTATATACATATAGCCAGAACTATGTATATCTCCATACCTACGTTTATATACCCACAGTGATATACATAGACAGAACTATGTATATATATTTCTATATACCCACAGTAATATACATATAGCCAGAACTATGTATATCTCCATCTTACGTTCTATATCCTATATTACAGTGATATACATATAGCCAGAACTATGTATAAATGTTCTATATACCTACAGTAATATGCATATAACAACTATGTATATCTCCGTACTTACGTTCTATATCCTATATACCCACAGTGATATACATATAGCCAGAACTATGTATATGTGTGTTTTACGTTCTATATCCTATATACCCACAGTGATATACATATAGCCAGAACTATGTATATCTCCATACCTACGTTCTATATACCTACAGTAATATACATATAGACAGAACTATGCGTATCTCCATACCTACGTTCTATATACCCACAGTGATATACATAGACAGAACTATGTATACCTCCATACCTACGTTCTATATACCCACAGTAATATACATATAGACAGGACTATGTATATCTCCATACCTACGTTCTATTTACCCACAGTGATATACATATAGCCAGAACCATATCTCCCTAGCGTTCAAATACATATAGACAGGACTATGTATATACTACGTTCTATATACCTACAGTAATATACATATAGCCAGAACTATGGGTATGTTCTATATCCTATATACCCACAGTGATATACATATAGCCAGAACTATGTATATCTCCATACCTACGTTCTATATACCTACAGTAATATACATATAGACAGAACTATGCGTATCTCCATACCTACGTTCTATATACCTACAGTAATATACATATAGCCAGAACTATGTATATCTCCGTACTTACGTTCTATATCCTATATACCCACAGTGATATACATATAGCCAGAACTATGTATATCTCCATACCTACGTTCTATATACCCACAGTGATATACATAGACAGAACTATGTATACCTCCATACCTACGTTCTATATACCCACAGTAATATACATATAGACAGGACTATGTATATCTCCATACCTACGTTCTATATACCCACAGTAATATACATATGTAAGCAGCTTACTGAACGACGTACAAAAAGGATCCATGTTGAAATTAGTATAATCAGCATATTTAATGACGGTCTAACCTATGGCAACCTCATAATCTTTTAGTCGGATTCATGCTGGTTTATAATTTCTATTGGTATGATGTTTTTGATGTTACTCTTACATTTAAAAATTCAGCCATTAAATGATTTTCCTATGAATATAAAATAGCATTTCTTGCCTCTTTAAAATTACAACTTGTCATTACTATTCACTTGTGTGTTTCAGTTCTATCCTCCCGCCCTTTAAACACACATACGTAAACATATCTCTCAAGCCATCACTGTTTATGAGCTATTATTTCCAGACTCAGACATAGCTATTGCTCCTGGGCATGGACAATTATCCCGTTATCTATACTAAGTTGGAGAGGTTCATAAACCTTGATATGGCCAAGCGTTCAAATTGGGTCTACCAGTGTCACTAACCTAAATGTAAGATACTAGGGTATGTGGAACCTACGTCAGAAGCATGAAAACACTAAGGACTGTAGGATAAAGTCAACATTACCGTAAATGACAATATATATAAAACACTTTATGTCTCCGAGGTTGTGCTCGTTGTACAATCAACTTGTTTTTGTTTACCGGAAAAATCCTGTGATTGTTGTTATAAGATCTTGATAGGTAGAAAGGAGCTAATTAATGTCAGTGTCCGCGTAATTACTTCCTAACTTTCTGTTGCAATAGAAACACATTTTTAGCATTGCTGCCGTTCCTCTGGAGACTTCAGTAATCAGCATTTGACATTGTACCTGCCCTTGTCTGTTATCTATGCTTGTTTACAGCAGTGTGTGTAGATGTCTATTAACGGCAGACGTGTCACAATATCGTGTTTTTATTGTTAGTTGTGTCGTTACCACAGTGAACATTGTAAAGCTTGAATAGCAACGCTGTCAGAGAGAAATTAAATACTCAAAACCGATCAATTTTGGATTCTTCTGTATTAATCAGAAAACGAAGTCAATAACAAAAATAATCCCACATTAGTTGACCCCTCACACAGTAAAGGTTTTCTTCATAAGTTCACCATAACTCAGTAAGGGTTCCCTCATTAGTCCAACATAACTCAGTTAGTGTTCTCTCATCAGTCCATCGTAACTCAGTAATGGTTCCCTCATCAGTCCACCATAACTCAGTAAGGGTTCTCTCATTAGTCCACCATCACTCAGTAAGGGTTCTCTCATTAGTCCACCATAACTCAGTAAGGGTTCTCTCATTAGTCCACCATCACTCAGTAAGGGTTCTCTCATCAGTCCACCGTAACTCAGTAAGGGTTCCCTTATTATTCCACCTTAACTCAGAAAGGGTTCCTTCATTAGTCCACCTTAACTCAGTGTTTCCTCATTAGTCCACAATAACTCAGTAAAGGTTCCCTCATTATCTAGCAGAACTCAGTAAGGATTCCTTCATCAGTCCATCATATCTCGGTAAGGGTTCCCTCATTAGTCCACCTTAACTCAGTAAGGGTTCCCTCATCAGTCCACCATCACTCAGTAAGGGTTCCTTCATTAGTCCACCATTACTTAGTAAGGGTTCCCTCATCAGTCCACCATCACTCAGTAAGGGTTCCCTCATCAGTCCACCATCACTCAGTAAGGGTTTCCGCATTAGTCTACTATAACTCAGTAAGGGTTTCCACATAAGTCGCTACAATAATCAGGCATGTATTTTCATCATTCAGCAAACATTCCCACATTAGTCGCCTCATTATTCTGCCAGAACTCTCATAACAGCGGACTCATATTTCAGTCCTGATTTCCTCATTATTCGCCTTATAATTATGCAGTGATGGCCATCTAACTCTAACGGATATTAACTCCAGTGCCGCTATACTTCAACACGGACTCCAACATTAGTCAGTCCATACTGACAATCACTAGGATTAAATCAATGCATCTTTATTTCTTCCTTAAAGGAATAAGCTTATCTCAAATAATTTATTTAATAGACATGTATTTGATATATCAGGTACACAGAATTCATTTCAAACGTAGAACTGTGACTGTGTATCCGAAACAAACACTAACCACCCTTTGTTTTAGCCATATCGTATCACTTGTATCATCACATCTCATTTCGTTCAATTAGATTTTTTACTTTGTATAAAATATCCCTTTGTTTTATTAATGTTATTGACATTTTTATAAAAGAACAATTTTGCCACAGCTATACAAAACACAACAATTCCCTGTCAGGATGTTTAAACTCCGGAATACAATAAGAGATATGGAGAGTCCCTGATCTAAGCATGACGGTGTCATATAAAACCTGACATTTCTACCAATTATACGACACAGCACACTGGCGAACCGACCTATATTCCACAGTCGTGAAGTCAACGTGACCTTTTTGTTATTGATTTGATGTAGATATTACGATAATATCCAAGGACGAATAAGTAAGGCTAGAACATGATGCTGTGGTAGAGTTTCTATGTAAGTTCAATGGAATGAAAAAGATCACACGGATCTAGTCTTTATCATTTAATTTGATATTCTGTTTCTTTTCTACTTATACGACAATTTTAATTGTTGCACATCATTATTTGATATTCAAGAAAATGTGTACATTCTTAATGACATAAACGTTATTTGATTTCAAGAATGGTTCATGAAAGGTCTACATTCATGGGGACAAACTGCAGCCCTCACATTGACGCCCCCTCCTTCCCCAACATTTCGATACGAGACCAAATTGATGAAATGACTCTCTGTAATAATTCACAAGAATGTCTTCGTATGTGTCGAAAAAAACCTGAAAAACGGAAGGCAGAATTTTTAGACAGCAATGAATTTGAATTTTTGCAGAGAAATCTACAGGTATGTCTAACCATGTTGAGTCATCTTGATATTATGTATTGATTTTCCGTTGGCCCTGAAGGCTTATCGAATGTCTCCGTAGTACGATCCTAAATAGAATTTTACATAACTTTGATAAGATTTGTATGACCCGAGTAGTCGGGAAAATGAGTAAAAAAAATTAGAATGTGAGCAAATTGAATTAATCATTTTCAATTATTCTCTATAAAAGTATTGTAGCATCTATAATCATTCCTCCCACTAAAAAAGAAAAAAACAAAAACAAAAAAAACAAAAAAAAAAAAACCGAGTCCGAGATCTTAACGTTAAATCTTGCCTTGAATATCACAACATGTCCTGAAATGAACAAGGTCCTGACATAATAACACGTGTCAAAATCAATAAAGTCTCACGTATTCAGCCTTAACAAGTAACTAATTAACATTTTTGGCATGTTAACATTCTTAAATAAACATTTCCGTGTCTGGATCAATAACGGACGAACGGAAGCTGCTGCTTATATGTGTCATCAGCCTTAATAACCTTTCCGCCTTTTTTTTTTTTTACAAACTTCGTCCTCTCAGCTATCTTGAAAAAACAATGATTGAAATAAATGATTAAAGATGTTACCAGAGTACATGCACTTGTATATAAAAATATCCAACAGTATGTCAATTACTGTATAACAGATACAAAAGTGAATAACACCTTTTAGTACAAATTCAGAGTGAGAGACAGTAGAGCGATGCATTAAACTGCATCATACAGATGTTTCGTCCTTCTAGAACTCATATGTGGTACTAAGCTCCTAAAGCGATGTAGGAAAATCCAAAATTATCGAAAGCAAAATCTAGCTTTGGGAGTGCACCAGTCCCATAATTTAATAAATTTCCTAATTTTCATATATCTAATAATTTTAGAACAACGTACAACAAGTGCATTTGTATATTCTAATCCCTGTCACTATTCTAATAAATTTAAACCTGGCATGCGGGTTTCGACAAATTGCCTCGGGGACTTATAATGCAACATACACACAAGCTACATTTAACAATGTTATGCATTTGTCTAAACTAATTTAGTGAAAGTGCAGTACAAAAAAAGGATTATCACATAATATCTTACCATTTCAAATTTGATAAAGTCTGCTAGTTGTTTACGTAAATTACAAATGTATATACATATAAATAACATTAATATTTTTATTTTATTTTGAAATGTATAGAATCAAAAAACAAAGTCTAACTTTAAAATGCTGCAAAACATGTCCCATGGTAATATATACGTTATTTGTTGCACATGTTGGCCTAGTTCCTCTCTACAGCCACAGCAGTGTGTCAACAGCCAAGAAGGCTATTGTTGTTGCTTAGTGATGTCGCATCGCTTTTATTAGGTTTCTATGTTACATCACATCACTAGCCGCAGTCTCAACGGGTGTACTTGGGTGACATCTTACCAATAACTCCACTCTCTCCGAAAGTATTTTTGCATCTAGGGATTACGTCCATTTCTTTTATACGATATGGCGTTGTGAGGACAAAAATACAATATATCTAGATTTAATTTAGTATTCAATAGACAAAATGCATTATATATTGCAACGATTTTAAGATGAATGGTTTTACGGTTCACTTTATCAGCTAACTACATGTGACATGCTGCACGTGAAATGCTACATACTGCGATAATACTCATTTGTATATACATGATAATTAATTGCATTTAAGGTTAATTGTGTCACGTGAAGCTAATGTAATGGATTTGGGTGGACATACACAAACCACCCAATATTAGCGGTAAAAGACCAGTTATATTAGTAATTTATACGTCTAGTGATAGCTTACACTCAGTTGGTGTCCATTCTGTACCATCACATACACTCATTTAGTCCTAACACACTTACTATTAGGCGTAGTGACGTCAAATTCAATTTCTTATCAGAAATTCCAATATGGTTTCGTGTGCTGATGCAGTTGAAATTGGACACATAATCACAATTCCAAATCATCCACGTGAAAACAAAACTTTTTTTTATTTATAGATATATGGATTCTAACTTTTGAACATTTCTGTTTTATGTCACACACTCCTATTAAAATACGTTTTCTAAATTCTCTAGCACATATACCGAGTATATTATACTTTAACATATATTTACAATTATAATTGAAGCCATAATCTATGTAATTCTCATACTCATTATACATTGATAATCATAGTCTCTCTCCCACGCGTGTGTGTTGATGTGACGTTATAAATAAAGGACGGCATCGTACCACATACTGAGTTTGAATGTCACGCGCTTTAAAGTGCCTTCCGTTAAAATATGGTCCTTATGCAGATCTTTTTTTCTTTTATTTCATTTTGACGGAATATGATAAGAATAAACGTTGGAATCTTTTATTTAGCTAATAAGATTTAAATAAATGTGAAATATTAAAAAAAAAAAAAAACAATGTTGTTGGTTTTGTTGCTATGGTATCAGGAAGACTGACACAAATGATTGCTCCATGATGGCTGTTTTTAGGTCGACAAACTGAATGTTTTCGCTATTTTAATATAAACTTTGAAATAGATAAAATAGTAACTGCATTTTAATGCAGATAAACTGTAAATATTAGGTTTAACATTCTGTTTTGACTACGTTATCGGGGGATAGCTACAACTCAACCCAACATAAATGGTTTCGCTAGTTATTCCGTTAATTGGAGTTCAATTGTACTTATCTCCCGAAAATAACCTAGTACCACAATAATAGTTAACATTGTTGTATTACAACAGTACATTGTTGTATTACAACAGTTAATTATGGTAGAACAACAATACATTATTGTACAATATTACATTATTATAGAACAACAGTACATTATTGTATTACAATATTACATTATTATAGAACAACAGTACATTATTGTACAACAGTACACTATTGTATTACAACAGTACATTATTATAGAACAACAGCACATTATTGTATTACAACAGTACATTACTGTATTACAACAGTACATTATTGTATTACAATAGTACATTACATTATTGTATTACAACAGTACATTATTGTATTACAACAGTATATTATTGTATTACAATAGTACATTACAACAGTACATTATTGTGTACAATAGTACATTATTGTATTACAATAGTACATTATTGTACAACAGTACATTATTGTATTACAATAGTACATTATTGTACAACAGTACAATAGTACATTATTGTATTACAATAGTACATTATTGTACAACAGTACATTATTGTATTACAACAGTACATTATTGTATTGCAACAGAACATTGTTGTACATCAGTACATTATGTATTACAACAGTACATTATTGTATTACAACAGTATATTATTGTATTACAACAGTACATTATTGTATTACAACAGTACATTATTGTATTGCAAAAGTACATTATTGTACAACAGTACACTATTGTATTATAACAGTACATTATTATAGAACAACAGTACACTATTGTACTACAACAGTACATTATTGTATTATAACAGTACATCATTATATATACATTGACAGTATATATACATATAATGCATTATTATATCTTAAAGAATCTGTTTTAGTCTAGTATCGATTGTATAGACTACTTAAATAGCCATGTCACTAATGTTTTTGTGGGTTATCATGCATTATTGTAATCCTGCCGTTCTGTAACATCAGACATATTTTGTATATAAAGATAATGTTGACAATGTCTGTCAGTAGAGATTGGATTACAATTAATGTCTGATCGTTCCCGGGGAATTGTTTTGGAGTATAAAAGGGATATAAAAGGCCGTTATCATATATCATATAAATATCCAGAAGACATACAACATAAAAATATGAATATGACACAAAATAGAGAAAAATTGCAAACTGTTTTTCATCAGGAACTGTTCGGTTTATTTCGTTCTGCTATAACAGAAATCTGGCACCAACCGAAACATTGATCGTCGAATTCAAATTATTTTTGAAACTCATGGCCCAAATGGTCTCATACCAGAAAAGAAATTATCTTTTTTCTTCAAGTATTTAGTCTCCATAGTGATGAACACAGATATATCATATCATAGGTTTATTCTCCTTTGTGATTGTTACAGACATATTCTCCCAAAGTTTTAGTTTCCATGGTGATTGGTCCAGATATATTCTTCCAAGGATCTAGTTTCCATACTGATTGATACTGACATGTTCATCCAAATATTTGGTTTCCATGGTAATCGGTACAGACCAATTCTTCGAAAGATTTAGTTTCCATGGTGGTTGGTACAGACTAATTCTTCCAAAGATTTGGTTTCCATGGTGATCGGTACAGACTAATTCTTTCAAAGGTTTAGTTTCCATAGTGATCAGTACAGACACATTCTTCCAAAGGTTTTGTCTCCATGGGGATCTGTATAGACATATTAGTCTCCCTGGTGATCGGTAAAGACAAATTTTCATCTTCATGTTGTTGATGGAGAAATTTTAATGTGCGTGGTGTTCGGCACCGATAGTTTAGTCTGTCTGGTGTTCTGTACCAACATTTTAGTCCATCTACGGTTTGTTGTCTTTATGAACTTATAGCTAAAGCGTAATAGCTCTACCTGAAGTGGAGGCATACTTCTTCAATTTTCTGGAATAAAAACACCATGGAAACCCTTACAGACAATCTCTACTTTAAAATCTCATACATAATATAAATATACAGACCACATTTCCGACAAATCAATAAAGCATTAATGGTCGTTATGTTTTAGTAATAAAGGCGTTTTGCTTTATAAACATATTGAGAAAGCATGGGCTGATGGAATCCCTTATGCCCTTCCAAGACGGTTGTCTGTTTACAATGGCATGTTTCAGCCCAGTTTCACTACCAGTCAAGCCTCCGTTGTGTGTATTGCGTTTTCGTTACGTAAAACAGGCAACAAGAATTCAGTTTCTATACATAATAAACAATCCAACATACTTCAATTTATGTTCACTTTGATGATTTTAAGAATTTTAAAAGGGGCAATCTATTGAAGGTCTGGATTCGTTTAACATTTTCGAAACTCCTTCATAAAAAATACTTGAAACTCCTCATGAACAATAAATATTTATACCAAATATTTTAAAGCCGTTGTTTTCTTAAAGTCTTGAAAAATCTCTGGCTAGATATTGAAGGCTTTTTTTAAAAAGATATCAGCGACCCGGTCTAACATGCTGAAGAATTCTAGGTAAGAAGGACATTCCGTACCCATTGTTCTCCGCCGAATCAGTCATGTACTTAAAATGCACCCAAGTCGTTGGCACAAACATACGGATGCACATACAAATTTGTTACTCTATTGGAACCTGAAGTCCAGTTTCCGCTTTGCGCCTAGCCTCTCGTACTTCTAATGACACGTTTGTG
Organism: Ylistrum balloti; assembly: GCF_031769215.1. Taxonomy (NCBI): domain Eukaryota; kingdom Metazoa; phylum Mollusca; class Bivalvia; order Pectinida; family Pectinidae; genus Ylistrum; species Ylistrum balloti. Next base: position 137,213 of record NW_026782206.1, read on the forward strand.
TTTAAACTTGAATATGGACAACCCATTGGTAGATATGATGCAAAATCCATACTTTATATCTTGGTGATGCCTAAACTTTCAAGAACGTTGTCAATGAGACTCTCCGTTTTGTTCATCCTAGTAAGGATTGTAAAACACATAAATACATATGCAAGAGCATGATAACGTCGTTTTATTTATGATTTCGAATTGCGAAAACAATATACCGCACCATACAGCAGGTTCGTCCCTCTGTGACTCGTCAGCGATGCAAAGGGCCTGAAAGCGTCGGAGAAAAATTCAAATCGGTCGACAAAAATATTAAAAGCACAATAAGTAGGTGACTTATCCCCATAACATATTGAAAGATTTCAAAAGATCTGGGAGGTGTCTGTAAAGTATTGAACATTGCACGCTTGTGCTTGTTGACGTTATATAATATGATGTACCCTTCAGAACCTGGGATTTCTGTTCTCTCGTTGAAATCTTGTAAAGCATGCTGCGATGGATTCTCTTTCAGATAAAATGTTTTCGGTATATTATTTTAAAAGGACTGTAACAAGGAATATAAACAAATGTTCGAATCCCGCCAATTCTGAGATATGATTAAAATTCAGGATCGGATCAATCAGAATTAAAATGGAAGCTGATTTTTCCCCTCTCACGTATATTGTCTGATCGATCTACGTTAAGCAATTGCTATAGAATATCTCTCGTTATTTCTCTAATCGAATTTGATCAAAGGAGACATCTATCACTTTTGTATCCAGGAAACGTTTCTGTGTGTTTCCCTTATTGGGAAACTGCTCCCGTTAAAAACTTGGAAAGCCAATATTCATTTCTCCTTTACATAACATCAATAAATCTATATTGTCATAAGTACTACACATACCATATCAGTCAGATTTTATTATACTGCTAAGTGTTTTATATTTGAGAAAATAATATTCAGGTTCAATGAGTATAGACTGAGTGAATGTGTGGAGCGACTAATGTATTATGAACTTTAAATTCCAGTAACAGTGCTAAAGTTTCATTGTTCTTTTATATACTTGCTCCACATTAGACTCAACAAGTAATTCAAAAATGATAAAATCACCGTTTATTACAAAAACAACCATGAAAAACCAAACTTTGTCAAAAAAATCATGAAAACGCACTATGGAAATAAGTACTTATCGAATGAAAAGTTTTCAATCTCCGGTGGGGATTTACCAGTTATGGCACACAGTCGAAAAATGGAATATTTTGCTGAGATTCCCATTGGACACTTCTGCGATGCCATATTGTGTTGGAACAGGGCTCTCAACCCAAATGATGATGGAGAAACAAGAAATATTTGAACATTTGACAAAACGCATATCACACTGGTGTAATAAAACGCGTTGGCTATGGTTATAATCCATGGCTGTGGATAGGAACGCTAGGGCAATATATAAAATCGTCGGAATATGCTGGGGCAGTTGGACATGTGTATGAAAACGCCTCATTTTGAATGTATACACTGTTTGTTGACATGTCTGTATTTTCATGTTGTTGGTCTTGAAGCACGATGCCATCGTATCCAAAGAGTAGATATGTACAGACATTGTATATATTGACTTGTTAGTTTTATTGTAATTACAAATTACAATTATAATTAGTCGATACATCTAAATATGGTGTTTGTTTTGTATTTTGAATCAATGTGATAACCAGCGGTATAAGAATATAATAACAGTCGTATACGTTGAATGTGTTTCTGTTTTTGTAATAAACTGTGACATTTTACAGATATGACCATAAAAATGGTTGCTTCAAACAGACATAGAAAGTCACCATTCACATACATATTTTAAAGAATGTGAAATCTGATCCCGAAAACATGTTTAATTCTCAACTCGTTGATTTGCTGTCGATGAAGCAGAAGACGTTTACCCTTCAGGGACACCCGATCCTATTCTCCTTGTACTTCTTCAGGGATCTCCGTGTAAACGACATCCGTTCTTATGTTGCAAAATTCCAACGAGTTCGAGTTTGAATTATTGACATATCGGTACACCCCTCCTCTATTTGTTAGCTATAGTCGTCGCCGTAGTCGTGATAGTTGGACTCTTCACAGTTCCTATATTAGTAAGTACTCCATTGTTCATTGTGAACACCATGGTGGTACCTTACGTACCCTGGCATGGTTGCAGTCTGACGTTACCGTTCTAAGGATACAGCATTGTAAGGGATCAAGCAAGAGAGAAGGGAGAGGTCGTCATTTATGTTTAAACAGGGATGAGAAATGACAGTGTTCGTTGTGGTGTTGTTGATAAGCACGTTCAGACAGTGGTTTTCTGTCAGACTGACTGTGTGGTGCGCTGCTCCAGGCGGAGCGATACCAGAGGCTGACTGACACAAGCAAATCGTATAAGTGAGGAAAACCTAGGACACGGGTGCATGTGCTTTTAATTCTACCAAGATACCAAGGGTGTTATCTGGGGATACTTTGTTGTGAGGTAAGGCTAGTTGTAAATCATTGTTGAGCTATTAACATCACCAGCTTTATATAAACTTGACTTAGTGAAATATTTCTTATATTGGCTAAAGTATTACATACTTAATGAACTTTTACATACTTAAATTGAACACCACAATATCGCATTCATAAGTGGACTGTAACTGTTTATATTCAAACGACTCTATTTTACTTACAAGTAAGTAATAAAGTCTCTATGGTTTTAACTATACAGGTCAGCTGGCTTTTACCTATCATTTGTCTATACATATGAAGAAATAGCAAGGCATGGTATCAGTGTATGGCTATATCTGCTTAAAGTACAACTATTTATCATACAAAACCAAAGCTATAAAGGAGCAACATTCTCAATTCCTTATATCCTAATGTCTTAATACGGACAGATTATTTACATTATTCATCTTATACCTTCCTCTGATTCTCAAACTTTATGAATCTTTAATCAAATAGCCGTGTCTAGAGTAAAACTAATACAAGAATGATATTTTTTTCTGTGAATAACTCACATGTAGGACGTAATGATTTTCTGTCTTTGTAATTTCTAATTCAAACTAACTTATCTGTGCTATAAAAGTAAAACTTCGTCACTAAGAGTGGAAGTCGTCACTTGGTATTTTAAGTTAGTAATTGATAATATATTTTATGTATAAACATCATAAAAACCACTGTTGTTTATAATGAGTTTGTATCCCGTACATTGTCGCGCCTTATAGAGGAGTACGAAACAAGGATATAGCATCATAATGCTTGTTATAATGTATTCCGTCGGGCATTGTACAGAAACCACCAATAATATAGTTGTTTAGCATGCCAAAAGTCTGTTATATTCAGGATTTATTCCGAGAGACAAATGTATCGATTAACGAGCAATTGCAAGATTTGTATGTTAAGAATGTCTGAGTGAAAAGATTGGCTAGTGAAGGTACAAATAGATAGTCATGTTTAGAAGGGGGACAGTACGGGACAACAATTGCTTCATCAGACATGCTTGTTTAGCGTTGGCATCTAACGCACTTCATATCTGTTTAGATTTACACGGCTAATTTGAACGTGCATTTCACGTTAGTATTGTGTGTACACAGCAATGTGCATTGATTTATCATTAACTGTGTTACCACTGCCAGCTAAAGCATGTAGATTTGGACGTCCGAGAACAAAGCCAGGCATAGTTCCGATTATATGTGTTCTCAAACAAAGCCGACTATAAGGTTGAAGTACACCTGACTATCATTAGTGTTAGCTCCTCATATGTTTAACGTTACCAGCTAATTAGTGTATGGGTCTTTTGCCCTGTCAAGAAATAACATGTACACAATTGACCGTGGTCAGCACATGTTGGGAAGGAAGTGGCAGACTTGTTATAATAATAAGTTTAAACAGTAATGATACCAATGTGTGCGTACGTGCACTATAACATCAAAAACCTAATTTGTAAACCCCGCGTAATTCATACACACGTGTAACATCATACTACTACTTCTATTTCAGAATCTCGCGTGATTCATACGCACGTGTAACACCATATCACTAATTCTATTTCTTAAACCCCGCGTAATTTATACTCACGTGTAACATCATATCACTACTTCTATTTCTTAAACCCCGCGTAATTCATACTTACGTATAACATCATATCACCACTTTATTTTGTAAACCCCCCGTAATTTACGTGTACACAGTAAATACAAGTGTAATTCGTTCTGACCTGTAACACTACGTGTACACAGTAAATACAAGTGTAATTCGTTCTGACCTGTAACACTACGTGTACACAGTAAATACAAGTGTAATTCGTTCTGACCTGTAACACTACGTGTACACAGTAAATACAAGTGTAATTCGTTCTGACCTGTAACACTACGTGTACACAGTAAATACAAGTGTAATTCGTTCTGACCTGTAACACTACGTGTACACAGTAAATACAAGTGTAATACAAGTGTAATTCGTTCTGACCTGTAACACTACGTGTACACAGTAAATACAAGTGTAATTCGTTCTGACCTGTAACACTACGTGTACACAGTAAATACAAGTGTAATTCGTTCTGACCTGTAACACTACGTGTACACAGTAAATACAAGTGTAATTCGTTCTGACCTGTAACACTACGTGTACACAGTAAATACAAGTGTAATTCGTTCTGACCTGTAACACTACGTGTACACAGTAAATACAAGTGTAATTCGTTCTGACCTGTAACACTACGTGTACACAGTAAATACAAGTGTAATTCGTTCTGACCTGTAACACTACGTGTACACAGTAAATACAAGTGTAATTCGTTCGTGTACACAGTAAATACAAGTGTAATTCGTTCTGACCTGTAACACTACGTGTACAGTAAATACAAGTGTAAATACAAGTGTAATTACGTTCTGACCTGTAACACTACGTGTACACAGTAAATACAAGTGTAATTCGTTCTGACCTGTAACACTACGTGTACACAGTAAATACAAGTGTAATTCGTTCTGACCTGTAACACTACGTGTACACAGTAAATACAAGTGTAATTCGTTCTGACCTGTAACACTACGTGTACACAGTAAATACAAGTGTAATTCGTTCTGACCTGTAACACTACGTGTACACAGTAAATACAAGTGTAATTCGTTCTGACCTGTAACACTACGTGTACACAGTAAATACAAGTGTAATTCGTTCTGACCTGTAACACTACGTGTACACAGTAAATACAAGTGTAATTCGTTCTGACCTGTAACACTACGTGTACACAGTAAATACAAGTGTAATTCGTTCTGACCTGTAACACTACGTGTACACAGTAAATACAAGTGTAATTCGTTCTGACCTGTAACACTACGTGTACACAGTAAATACAAGTGTAATTCGTTCTGACCTGTAACACTACGTGTACACAGTAAATACAAGTGTAATTCGTTCTGACCTGTAACACTACGTGTACACAGTAAATACAAGTGTAATTCGTTCTGACCTGTAACACTACGTGTACACAGTAAATACAAGTGTAATTCGTTCTGACATGTAACACTACGTGTACACAGTAAATACAAGTGTAATTCGTTCTGACCTGTAACACTACGTGTACACAGTAAATACAAGTGTAATTCGTTCTGACCTGTAACACTACGTGTACACAGTAAATACAAGTGTAATTCGTTCTGACCTGTAACACTACGTGTACACAGTGTAACACTACGTGTACACAGTAAATACAAGTGTAATTCGTTCTGACCTGTAACACTACGTGTACACAGTAAATACAAGTGTAATTCGTTCTGACCTGTAACACTACGTGTACACAGTAAATACAAGTGTAATTCGTTCTGACCTGTAACACTACGTGTACACAGTAAATACAAGTGTAATTCGTTCTGACCTGTAACACTACGTGTACACAGTAAATACAAGTGTAATTCGTTCTGACCTGTAACACTACGTGTACACAGTAAATACAAGTGTAATTCGTTCTGACCTGTAACACTACGTGTACACAGTAAATACAAGTGTAATTCGTTCTGACCTGTAACACTACGTGTACACAGTAAATACAAGTGTAATTCGTTCTGACCTGTAACACTACGTGTACACAGTAAATACAAGTGTAATTCGTTCTGACCTGTAACACTACGTGTACACAGTAAATACAAGTGTAAGTGTAACAACGTGTACACAGTAAATACAAGTGTAATTCGTTCTGACCTGTAACACTACGTGTACACAGTAAATACAAGTGTAATTCGTTCTGACCTGTAACACTACGTGTACACAGTAAATACAAGTGTAATTCGTTCTGACCTGTAACACTACGTGTACACAGTAAATACAAGTGTAATTACACAGTAAATACAAGTGTAATTCGACCTGTAACACTACGTGTACACAGTAAATACAAGTGTAATTCGTTCTGACCTGTAACACTACGTGTACACAGTAAATACAAGTGTAATTCGTTCTGACCTGTAACACTACGTGTACACAGTAAATACAAGTGTAATTCGTTCTGACCTGTAACACTACGTGTACACAGTAAATACAAGTGTAATTCGTTCTGACCTGTAACACTACGTGTACACAGTAAATACAAGTGTAATTCGTTCTGACCTGTAACACTACGTGTACACAGTAAATACAAGTGTAATTCGTTCTGACCTGTAACACTACGTGTACACAGTAAATACAAGTGTAATTCGTTCTGACCTGTAACACTACGTGTACACAGTAAATACAAGTGTAATTCGTTCTGACCTGTAACACTACGTGTACACAGTAAATACAAGTGTAATTCGTTCTGACCTGTAACACTACGTGTACACAGTAAATACAAGTGTAATTCGTTCTGACCTGTAACACTACGTGTACACAGTAAATACAAGTGTAATTCGCGTTCTGACCTGTAACACTACGTGTACACAGTAAATACAAGTGTAATTCGTTCTGACCTGTAACACTACGTGTACACAGTAAATACAAGTGTAATTCGTTTTAATGCATGTCAGTACGAGTACACAATAGATATAAGTTAAATTCGTTCTGATGTGTAAAATTACACGTACAAAGTAAATCGGTGTAATTCTTTTTGACGCGTGACACTACGTGTATACAGTAATACCCGTGTCATGGGTTCTGACATTCATTCTCGTCGTATTATTAATTACATTTTAATTGGTCGATGCGGTTTCGTCAAATAAAAAATATATCTACCAGCTGACATAACAATGTAGTTAAACAAGCACAATAGTTCAGTTTCTTCATGACATTGTAAGGAGAATGCAGAGTGAGGCATGTGTTATACACATGCTAAAGCGTGTTAAGGCTGATTGCAATTTGCAGATGAAAGTAACAAAAAATATTTGTATCTAGTAAAGTAGAATCATTTGCTTGTGTTATCTATGTCTTGTATATACATACTTATCAGAAGGAACCTTTGCGATGTTTTATTTACACAGACGGAGCACCACACAAAATGCGTTCTCAAAATATTTTGCCTAACTTTTCCTGCGTAATGTGCAGGGAAACTATTGATGATGTCATCATATTGCTCTACATCAGTGTTATCAATTTACCGGTCATTCTGTCTTAAATCAACACACCACAGGATTACGTTCGTAACTAAATTATTACCTGAATCTTATCTTGATAACGAATTAATTGATTTGTGAATATATCGTAAAGCCAACAAAACCATTAAAACTCAATATTACTTCAAAGACTGCAGCGAAAAAATAAACTGTTAACAAAATAATTATCCAAACTAGAATTAAATAAAACTAGGGCAAGCTATGAACAACAGAAAAATTTACATGGAGAACGTACAAAGAGAATAAGACAAGGTGTTCCGGATGAGTCAGCGTCTTCTGAATCATCGACGACACCCTCCCTGTAAATCTTGATCAGTCTTAGTAAGCAATGTGACGTTGCCAAATGAAAACACCGTAAGCAAAAACGGAACCATCATTAAAATAAAACTGACCATTTAAGCTGTCTTTCACTTGCTCTTTCAGAAAACGAGACACTGTTGAAAGAAATGAACACTATGGAAAAAACAGAAACAAATACTCCCGGAAGCAGTCGTCGGAAACCGGAAGCTGCTGTTGCAGCTGTAGGCGAAAACTTATCGAAAGGTGTAACATTTTGTACGAAATGTCTTCGAAATCTGAGAAAATTTCTTGGGACCGTGTATTCAATCATCAAGTCACTAATTGGATTAATTATCATTCTTATCATATACACCCTCATCGGTGCTGCTCTATTTCAGGCGGTAGAACGGCCATATGAACAGGCACAGAAAAACAGTCTGATTTCTTATAAACAACAAGTGTTGAAAAGTATCAAAAATAGTACAATTCAATTAAATTCAAGGAAAATAACAATGGAAAGATGGGAAAATATTACCCGTGACTTACTTGATCAGTACGAGACGACAGCGAGGAGCAGTGCTTATGGGTCGATATCAGAAGAAAAATGGAGTTTCTATGGGGCATTATTCTTCTGTGGAACTGTCTATACAACAATAGGTGAGTAGTGTCTACCAATTGGACGTAGCGTTTAGTGGTCCGGTGGCGCAGTGTTAACGCACTCGCCTTTCACCAAGCCGACCGGGGTTCGATTCCCGGAACGGACGTGAAAAGGTAAGGGGCCACGTGCCGGACCACGTGGGTTTTCCCCGGGTAAGGTTTCCTCCCACAATAAGACCCCTCGCGCGCTTACATCCGGGCCAACAAGAGTGATTAGTATAAGTTGACATAACTTGTTTCGCAATTGTTGTAAAATAAATAAAGTTTATATTTTATTACAGCCATAAAATGAGCAATGCTAGCTTTCCTTTGTATTCGATATTTTGAAGGTAAACGCTTAATACTGTTAAGTACTGCAGAATATAGGAAATAGGCATGGATTCTTCAGAAATAAGGCGCTTTTTTCAAACCTTAGGTTTAAATATTGCAACATTGGGAAACGGCGGCCTTTTGTCTATTTTTTGTCGTCATTAAAGAGGGTTTTTTTGCTTAATATTCTACAATTGCGTCTTGTTGAAAGGTATCCTGTAAAGGTTAAGTTGTGGGATGGTATCCTGCTGTGGGTAAGTTGTGGGATGGTATCCTGCTGTAAGAAAGTGGTGGGATGGTATCCTGCTGTAAGAAAGTGATGGGATGGTATCCTGCAGTGGTTGAGTTGTGGGATGGTATCCTGCTGTGGGTAAGTTGTGGGATAGTATCCTGCTGTGGGTAAGTTGTGAGATGGTGTCCTGCTGTGGGTAAGTTGTGGGATGGTATCTTGCTAAAGGTAAGTTGTGGGATGGTATCTTGCTAAAGGTAAGTTGTGGGATGGTATCCTGCTGTGGTTAAGTTGTGGGATGGTATCCTGCTGTGGTTAAGTTGTGGGATAGTATCCTGCTGTGGGTAAGTTGTGAGATGGTGTCCTGCTGTGGGTAAGTTGTGGGATGGTATCCTGCTGTAAGAAAGTTGTGGGATGGTATCCTGCTGTGGTTAAGTTGTGGGATGGTATCCTGCTGTGGTTAAGTTGTGGGATGGTATCCTGCTGTGGGTAAGTTGTGGGATGGTATCCTGCTGTGGTTAAGTTGTGGGATAGTATCCTGCTGTGGGTAAGTTGTGGGATGGTATCCTGCTGTGGGTAAGTTGTGGGATGGTATCCTGCTGAGGGTAAGTTGTGGGATGGTATCCTGCTGTAAGAAAGTGGTGGTATGGTATCCTGCAGTGGTTGAGTTGTGGAATGGTATCCTGCTGTGGTTAAGTTGTGGGATATTATCCTGCTGTGGGTAAGTTGTGGGATGGTATCCTGCTGAGGGTAAGTTGTGGGATGGTGTCTTGCTGTGGTTAAGTTGTGGGATATTATCCTGCTGTGGTTAAGTTGTGGGATGGTATCCTGCTGTGGGTAAGTTGTGGGATGGTGTCCTGCTGTGGTTAAGTTCGGGAATTTTATCCTGCTGTGGGTAAGTTGTGGGATGGTATCCTGCTGTGGTTAGGTTGTGGGATGGTATCCTGTTGTGGTTAAGGTATGGGATAGTATCCTGCTGTGGTTAAGTTGTGGGATGGTATCCTGCTGTGGCTAGGTTGTGGGATGGTATCCTGTTGTGGTTAAGGTATGGGATAGTATCCTGCTGTGGTTAAGTTGTGGGATGGTATCCTGCTGTGGGTAAGTTGTGGGATGGTGTCCTGCTGAGGTTAAGTTCGGGGATTTTATCCTGCTGTGGGTAAGTTGTGGGATGGTATCCTGCTGTGGTTAGGTTGTGGGATGGTATCCTGTTGTGGTTAAGGTATGGGATAGTATCCTGCTGTGGTTAAGTTGTGGGATGGTATCCTGCTGTGGCTAGGTTGTGGGATGGTATCCTGTTGTGGTTAAGGTATGGGATAGTATCCTGCTGTGGTTAAGTTGTGGGATGGTATCCTGCTGTGGTTAGGTTGTGGGATGGTATCCTGTTGTGGTTAAGGTATGGGATAGTATCCTGCTGTGGTTAAGTTGTGGGATGGTATCCTGCTGTGGGTAAGTTGTGGGATGGTATCCTGCTGTGGTTAGGTTGTGGGATGGTATCATGTTGTGGTTAAGGTATGGGATAGTATCCTGCTGTGGTTAAGTTGTGGGATGGTATCTTGCTAAAGGTAAGTTGTGGGATGGTATCCTGCTGTGGGTAAGTTGTGGGATGGTCTCCTGCTGTGGTTAAGTTCGGGGATGGTATCCTGCTGTGGTTAAGTTGTGGAATGGTATCCTGCTGTGGGTAAGTTGTGGGATGGTATCCTGCTAAATGTAAGCTGTTGTAATAAAAAGCATATACCAAGTCACGTTTTGAATAATACGTGACTCCATCAAAGATAGTCCGTTACAATACATACACTACGACTCCGTCAAAGACAGCCAGTTACAATACATACATCATGACTCCATCAGACTGCCAGTTACAATACATACACCGTGCCAGTTACAATACATACACCGTGACTCCATCAAAGATAGTCAGTTACAATACATACACCGTGACTCCATCAAAGATAGTCCGTTACAATACATACACCATGACTCCATCAAAGATAGTCAGTTACAATACATACACCGTGACTCCATCACACAGCCAGTTACAATACATACATCGTGACTCCATCAAAGATAGTCAGTTACAATACATACACCGTGACTCCATCAAAGATAGTCCGTTACAATACATACACCATGACTCCATCAAAGATAGTCAGTTACAATACATACACCGTGACTCCATCAGACAGCCAGTTACAATACATACACCGCGACTCCATCAAAGACAGTCAGTTACAATACATACATCGTGAGTCCATCAGACAGCCAGTTACAATACATACACCCTGACTCCACCAAAGATAGCCCGTTACAATACATACACCGTGACTCCATCAAAGACAGCCAGTTACAATACATACATCGTGACTCCATCAATGATAGTCAGTTACAATACATACATCGTGACTCCATCAGACTGCCAGTTACAATACATACACCGTGACTCCATCAGACAGTCAGTTACAATACATACCGTGACTCCATCAAAGACAGTCAGTTACAATACATACACCGTGATTCCATCAAAGATAGTCAGTTACAATACATACACCGTGACTCCATCAAAGATAGATACACGATTAAAGATTTACGAAAGGTGAGACAACTCCAAGCAAGAGGAAGATTCATGGAGACGAAAGTTCTGAAACCAACCAACCAATTGACGTGAACACGGCTAGTGAAAACTTGCTAAGAAACTGTTTTTTTAGTACACACTTTAACTTGAAATGCGCGTGAGTACTATTACACAGTATATGACTACTATTGCCAGGACAAGCCACGGTACTGCATTCTTTTTCACATTAATCTGTGCGATATTCAGGAAGGAAGGCATGCAGAAAGATAGAAGGATAAGGAACATAAGGTAATATTTACATATATATCACATCATGTTGGACAGCCATAACAATGGCTGCCTTTGTGAAGGATGAATAATCTTGACAAGGCATACTATGTAAAAGAGGTCGACGTGTGTTGTAATTATGTAACTGTGTGTTAGAAGGTAGGATTTCGTTATAGACTTCATATAGTAACTCAGAACCTGGAACATTGTGAGATTTCTACGTTGCATTCATTTTGACGATGTACAGTTTCCATGCCATCAATGACGTCACTGTAATGGTCACGCGCTGGATGTCATTAAATCGCACGTTATTCCTGTCACTATTTATCATGACAATGACTTTGAGATTTAAACATTAACCATATTATTACGTCACTTATACCTACAAGTCCAAGATATAACGACGGTGTGAATCTTAATATGACAGTATACATGGTACATCTCTGGTGAAGGTAACATCGATTTACGTCACAAAGTTTTGTATTATCCTTGCACGCAAGGTCAAGAGCGCGATGGATGTATACCGCCCCCTTTGGATTTTATTTGTATACAACTTTGTTTCCAAACAATATAGTCAGGTAAAAAGGTTTACCATGGTGATTAAGAAGGATCAACATTCTTTAAACAGAACTATACGTATATTTATAACCAGGAGTCTGACGCATCGCTTATTTGTTGTATGTTAGTCTCTGATAACAGACCAAAGGACGATAAGCTTTATCTTCTTGCTCATCACCAACCTAAATCACTTTACAACCAGGTCGGGCAGGGATATGGCTTTCTATCTTTGTAGAAAATATAGTTCCTTGCTTGTCGGCAGCAGAATCCCGTCACTTGGCAAGTTTTATGTCTGGGCCGATACACACACTGTTCACCGCGCCATTGACTATAGCAGTTGACAAGAATTAACCAAATAGATTAGCTCTAATTAATATTTAGAAATATTTCAAGCACAAATACAACAGTGTACACTTCGAGTCACAGATATAAAACACTTTCATGATATAGAATAATATGTGCCGTCTCTGTGAGGACGTGATCCGGAACATTTAACATCCACAGATATATATTTAACTAGTGTATCCAAATCGTCATTGGGCTCGCTAACTTACTTTCTGATCTCATTGTCATAGGAAAAATACAACATTGTTGGACAAATTGACCACTTTTTCCTAGTGTTGAAGTCAACATGGCAATACTGACTATTTCTGATAAGCCTGAATTATCTAACAGTGTTTGACAAGTGTTGGAGACAAAAAGTACTTACAAAAACCTCTAGTACAACTGAAGCAATAGAATCACATTGTATCACAAAGCAGATGGAGCTGACAATCTATTTACCACATTTTAATTTTAGAGGGATTCTAATTACTGGGTTTTATATATTTCCAGGTGTATATTTAGCGATTTGCATACTCAGAAAAAAGTGTCCTGTCTATGCTAGTTTTACACAAAGTCAGACTCTGTGGATTAGCTACAAACTACATTACGAACGTAATTCTGTTTTTTTTTTATCTATACACGTATACAGACCGAAGTTCCAATGCAGCTGCTGAATAATTAATGAATGAATGAAGTAGCGATGCATAAAGATTGGCGAATTTGTCACAGTGTCTACACACTGTAATAATACAATGCATTGTGAGCATCAAGCATTTCTGTTTTGACGCCTTTAGGAGACCAAAACTTGCAACAAAATCAAATTGTATGCGTCCTTGAGGTTACATAGGTTATGTCTGTCGAGATCACACGGAACGAATAACTCTTTTCTACTACCCGTGGTATAGGAGTTCTCTCTTAGTTCTTGTAAAGATCTCAGTGTAAATCGGCAAGAATGGAAAGTAGAATGATATTTGTGAAGAGGTGATGGTTTATTTTCCTCCCCGATCCCCCTTAAAGGGACAATTTAGTCAACCAACCTTCCTTGAATTCAAGCATAATGGAAAATATACATATGTAGACGGAAAAAAACCTCGTGTGTAAAAGTTATTTGCTATGAAGCCAATATCCGGTATGGCCTCTTTAAATTTTGGGAAAGCACGTGCCAAATATAGCTAAAATCGTCATATAGCACAAAATGACGAGCCCTCTAGCGAGAACAAAGATGTTTGTAAACAAATCCACGTGATGTGGAGGAAGCCATTTTTGTTGACAGTCACGAGACGGGTTTACGCATGTTTTGACATTAAAGAAATATTTATAAAACTTTACCAAATTGTCCCATTAAGATATAAATTCTTACATATCCATGAACATTTTGGATAGAAACAAACAATGTTTTCAAACTGGATTATCGTTCTTGTAGTTTCAGAACTAATCCTGTTATAACGATCCAGTTAAAAAAGAACGGTCAGATTACGTGTCGTCACGCCGTGTTGTCACATGATCATCACCCAGTGAATAAGGTTAAGAGTAGGCGGGCCTTTTATTCCACGTCAGATTACTGCCAACTTCTCTAGCTCCCTGTTTAGGTGTTTCCCTGGAAATTGTTATCTTATTACAAAGAGTATGGAAAGGTCAACACAAACAGACAGAGTGCATTTCCTCTGAGTAAAATAGTGTTTGTACTTATTTGACCCCAGGGAGACTTCCCTGTGACGCTGGCCTCAGTTTTCTCTTTCGTGTACAATAAAACGTCTAGTTTTCATTGTGTTTTATCTGGAACTTCTGTACAATTATTTGATATATGGTATTATGATCATACATCTTATGCAAATTATACGATTGATTTTGGAATACACATAATCCAGTAACACACGGAATATTACAAGCATTAGAAAACGTTTCGATGACTAGAGCCAATATAAAATTATTTCACGGAGCTTACAACCCTGTTTGTAGAAAGATGGATTTTCTGTTGTTGATCCCTCATAAAGCCGCGCGTTTAAAAATTCTACGGTTGGCTGAGCACATCTAAATTGCATGTCTCACACCTGAACGATAATTGTGTCTACCGCATCATTCACATTGTCATAGGGTTTCTGTTTTCAATGACAATTTTGTATTAGCCTGTGTAACTTGAAACACCTTCCAGTAATCTTATATATGTTATTAGTTTGGAAAAGCTCCAATAATGTATACTGTTTCACACAAACAACACAGGGATCCCTGCTAATTATTAAACGTTTTCTCATTATATTCTGAACACATTGCGCAATTCACTGATCATAAACAGCGATAGGTTATGCCTGCCAGTTGATGTTGGTGTATGTTTCTGTCTAAACATACAATCTCCCCGAAATAAGAAGCTTCATCATCCATCGACGTCTCCACATCATGACTCATCTGGCTTATATCATTGTTTATATAACCAACACACACAGGCCTGAATAGCTCAAGTAGAAAGTAAATTTTGTTTTTAATACTGTTATCTTAATCAGTTGTCATTTTTGCGTGCAGCGTTCACACTGCCATTACGTGCACGCCTTCTGTTTTAAGTACTTGATCGATATTGCATTGAGTCTCTGTACAAACCGTGACATTCCAACCATTCAAGCGAGAACTGACTTGAAAAATAAAAGAGCGACATAATTATGTTTTCAAATGAAATTCAATGTTTCTTGTTATGAATACTACTTACAAAATGAAGAGTTGACACTTGCTAATGTCTAAGGACGTATAATGTCTATAACTGAGCCTCGCTTTGGTTACGAAAGTAGCATATATCTACGAAGATAAAGGGTACAGAAAAAGAACACTGTGGGGGTGGGGCGGGATTTCCGTCTTTTTCAGATAATAATACTATAGTAACTCTTTGTTCGGGACAAACATTATGTCTGTTTAGCTGTAACACAATATTTTCTTATTTACCGATAACAAAGTAATTTTCTACTTAGTGATCACATAATTTCTCTTCTAATCGATGCAAATAACAAGACATTGAACGAACTACTTTACGTGACATTCATTCAAACGAAAACTGGTGTTTATATTAGGAATTCAGATATCACCTCTCTAAAGTATTTTTATATAGCAATAACCGAAATTGGGGATCGTTCGCATCGTGTCAACTAGGTGGCTACTTTAATTGACAATTATAATGATAAATATAGTTATATCTGTATCTTGGTTTGAATAGTAATATTTGTGATGAGAGACGTATTTACAGTACTTACAATAGAAAGGACGGTTTTCCCATTTCGGAGGTTTAAGGTATTTTAGATTACATAAGAACTATCGATGAAAAGTTATACAGTAGACCTTCCCTAGAAGATAGAAAAACATCACATGTATGCGCACAGCCTAAAATGACATTTGTTATAATTTACGATGTTTTATAACTAAAACGTATGAAAATGTTAATGACAAAACGAACCTTATTGTGATGAAATGACTACGTGTTTATGTTTTGTAATAGTACACTGAGGTCAGTGTACGACAGTGCAGTGTATATTTTTCAATAGACAAACCATTTACCTTAGCTTTTTATCTTACTCATTAAGCGTTTTGCATCAACACAGTACACCCTTTAGAAGTAATCAGGATCACACCAGGGTTTGGCGTGGTTGTTTCCTGTCTACAGATCTCTGTGGTAACTCATTTACGTCAGGGTGATTTAGTTCATGACTATTAATTAACACCTCAGGCATATCGGTTTGGCACAAGTCCCCGCCCAATGGTCTCTGTGTATTTATAGATCAAAGATACTTTCCCCCCAACTAAGTATTCAATACAGATTATTCCTTGAATGATAATAACAATTCTGGTTCATAAATATTACTAAATCATCGGATTATGTAAAAAATTTAAACTTAATGTGTAACACGAGATTGGA
Source organism: Ylistrum balloti (assembly GCF_031769215.1). Classification (NCBI taxonomy): domain Eukaryota; kingdom Metazoa; phylum Mollusca; class Bivalvia; order Pectinida; family Pectinidae; genus Ylistrum; species Ylistrum balloti. The sequence continues at coordinate 153,845 of NW_026782206.1, forward strand.
GCTATGTGCTGGGCTAGGAGGACACTGGTATTAGACCAATCAGATTTGCTGGGCTAGGAAGACATTGGTATTAGACCAATCAGATTTGCTGGGCTAGGAAGACAATGGTATTAGACCAATAAGATTTTCTGGGTTAGGAGGACACTGGTATTAGCCCAATCAAATTTTCTGGGCTAGGAGGACACTGGTATTAGACCAATCAGATTTGCTGGGTTAGGAGGACACTGGTATTAGACCAATCAGATTTTCTGGGCTAGGAGGACACTGGTATTAGCCCAATCAAATTTTCTGGGCTAGGAAGACAATGGTATTAGACCAATCAGATTTGCTGGGTTAGGAGGACACTGGTATTAGACCAATCAGATTTGCTGGGCTAGAAAGACAATGGTATTAGACCAATCAGATTTGCTGGGCTAGGAAGACACTGGTATTAGACCAATCAGATTTATCATATTATCAGCGTAAAAGTAAATTAAGTCCCTAGAAAATTGGTTTAATATTGGGTCAGTCAACAGATCTTTTTTTTTGGGATGTAATATTCCGGACATTTCTGTTCCCAAGCAAAATTTAAAAAGTGATAAATCATTGGTGATTGTATTGCATCGACATCATATATATTTTCCATTTGGTAGTTTCATTATTTTATAGTTTTGAGGAAGCGTTACCGGCCAGATCCTTTTATAAGATCAGCACACTTCAATCAGATATGAATTGTATTCAAGGTGATCAATATATAAAGCTAACAGAGTATCGTTATGTACAATATCTGACCTATGACACTGGTATACAAGATGTCTGTATCTTATTTAATTCCATTTTAATTTTGCTTTATTAGATTCCTTCTCTGTTTTGTTATTAAAACATTAAAAGTACATTTCAGATGTTAAATGAAAGTCTTCTTGCAGAAGACGCTTACTCTTCCGAAACACTTGATCTTATTCTCCTTGTACTTTTTTCCGGAGTCTCCTTGTAAATCTTTCTTTTGTTCATGTTTTGCCCTAGTTTTATGGAATTTGTGATTGAATTGTGATTATGTTTCTATGTTGGTATTTTACTAATTTTTTTTCTTGCTGTATTGCTATAAATATCCGAAATGGTTTGACATATTACCACGAACATCAATGTACCCTATCGTTCATATTTTATTGATTTGTAAAGTGAAAATATATATTGTCTGTTCAATATGTCATTGATCCTAATTTTCTGTCTTTTCAGGATACGGTAATATTGTTCCTATGACAGGTATCGGTAAGATATTCGCCATAATTTACGCCATTACCGGAATTCCTCTCGCCATGATTGTGTTGGCCGAACTTGGCCGAAAATTCACGATTGGTCTCAAGGTATTACTGGTGATTATACAGCGTTTCTACAGGCTTAGGGACTGCCGCAGAGTGTTACGGCGCCGATTCCGTCCTAAAGAAAATTCAAAGGATGTTGAAGGGGGCAGCATAGAGAATGGACAATCGAAAGAAACGAATAAAGAAGAAGAAGAAACACCTGTTGAGGAGCCAGCAAAATCAGATACCGTTGTACAGGTAGCTCCTGACGGACAAACAAAAGTGATCAACGGAAAGAACTTTGATCAGAAATCTTTAGTCAGCAATGAAATGGACAAGACAGAAGAGCAGGAAGGAAACGAAGACGTAACCACGGAGAATAAAAAACATGTGAATGTTGTATTTGGGGTGGAGATTGACGAAGAATTTAATTTGCCTCCTTCTCTCGCTTTAGCAATTATGGTCATCTACTTACTTATAGGCTGTATGATGTACCCCGCGTGGGAAAATTGGACCTTTCTTGACTCGTTCTATTTTGTATTTATATCGATGTCCACTATAGGGTTCGGTGACATTCTGCCAGCTCATCCTAAATACTTTCTTATCAGTGGGATCTATCTTTTTATTGGTCTCTCACTTATATCCATGTGCATTAACGTCGGCATTGAATTCTTCACGAAAACTATCAAAAGAGCCAAGAAGAGAATGAACCAGGCTAAGGACAAGATGGCGGAAATGAGCAAGGAGAAAATGTCAGAGGTCGGGAAACATATGGACAAGGCCAAAGATAAAATGTCGCAGGTCACCGATAAGGTCGCAGAAGTCACGGACAAAATGGCAGAAGAAGTTAAGAAAAATGTCGAGAATGTACAGCGAGAGTATCAAACAATTAAAGGGAGCAAGTCTGGCACTCCAGTGCCTTCTCCGACAGATGATATCAAAAAAGGAAGTAAAGCTAACACTCCAGTGCCTTCTCCGACAGATGATGTCAAAAAAGGAAGTAAAGCTAACACTCCTGTACCTTCCCCGGATGAAATGAAGAAAGAATGAAACAACAGTCTTATCAATGATTCAGTCACATAGTATGAAAGGTGATCAGACATTTGAATGCATGTTTTAATTGGCCCACGGTTCGGCAAAATCAGCGACGTGTTACATAATCAGATATGATAGCAGTTCATTTGAATTGTTAAACAAATAATGACGTAACACTCAGAAACGCAGTGTACGTTTGATTGTTAACAAGACATGGAATACGGTTCAAGTGCCTCGAAAACGCAAAGCATATTGTGAAGTTGATACTGTTCTGTATTTACATATGGAAATTAATGAAGTGATGTAAAATATGACGTTTTTGAACAGATGTCACACCTGTAATCTAGGATAACACACAACAAAACGTTACACACAAACTGACACAGAATTCGCTTAAAGACTGTTGTGGCTATATGAAATAATGTCATGGTATTTAAAAAGGTTAGTGAAAAGATATAAAGATCTCAGAAGGTAGTCTACTGCTGATATCAGAAGGTAGTCTACTACTGACCTCAGAGTGAAGTCTACTGCTGACCTCAGAGTGAAGTCTACTAGTGATCTCAGAAAGAAGTCTACTAGTGACCTCAGAAGGTAGTCTACTACTGACCTCAGAATGTTGTCTACTACTGACCTCAGAGCAAAAGTCTACTAGTGACCTCAGAAGGAAGTCTACTAGTGACCTCAGAAGGTAGTCTACTAGTGACCTCAGGAAGTCTACTAGTGACCTCAGAAGGAAGTCTACTACTGACCTCAGAAATTAGTCTACTGCTGACCACAGAAGGTAGTCTACTACTGACCTCAGAAGGAAGTCTACTAGTGACCTCAGGAGGTAGTCTACTACTGACCTCAGAAGGAAGTCTATTAGTGACCTCAGAAGGTAGTTTATCACTGATCTCAGAAGTGTCCCCGGGACCTATGACGAAGAAGCCTTGTTACTTGCCAGGTGATAGTTGATACCTATCTTGTTAATATTGATAATTTATTGACTTTAAACAATGATGTTTTTTCACTATACATTTCTCGTTCTAAATCACTTCAACCTTAACTGACTGTAGTTTTGTAGTCTAGTGTTGTTTTTAAATTAGATGTTTATTTTCTACATGGATTCATATTCATTGTACGAAATAACAGAGGAAGGGATAGCAATTCCATAAAGCCTGTCTAGTACTTTGTCCTTCCGTTCAGTTTTACAACTAATCTTGATTCTGTATTATACTTGTATATTTCATTGTCATTATCGTAATTTACAGATGACATATTTATACATAGTACATGTAATGAATGCATCATTCAGAAATATCCTTGATGCCCCCTAATCATGTATCATTTGTTTTAATGCCATTTTCTGTGTTATCTTGATCACCGTTCCATATCCATGTCTATATATAAATGCTGTATTGTTGAAGTATTGTTAGCGGGTTGATCAGGCAAGGGAAATAACCCACACAATTTGTTAATTACAGGTGATGTGATTATAGACAAGTTCATTGGTCGCTGATGTATATATCCTTAAGTATACCAAAAGTTTTGTTGCTATTAACCCAAAAGTCATCTAAAGATAACTGATTGACATTGATTTATTCTGGTCAATTATAAATTTATTCTAGTCCTTTACAAGTGTTGATTTTTGAAGTTGAAGACACTTTCCCTTCCGGGGACATCTAATTTGTTCCCCTTTTTTTCAATGAATGTCTTTCTTGTTCGTCCATTGTCCCAATTTTTCTTCTGTTGTTTATTATTTATAGAAAGGAAACTTGTTTTTTTCATGTTTTACGTCAGAAATCAAATATTCTGAGAGAGAACAAATAATTCTTTGAAATCGGCATTCCACTGATTACAGGTAGGAGTTTCAATTGATTTAAGGATACCGAGAATGGTATTCAGACTTTAGTGAATCAGCAACAGCTATAGAGAAATTTTCTTGAAGAGTTTTGTGAAATTTTGTAATCAAACGGATCGACATTGTAGTTAATACTTTTCCTTTTTGGAAAAAAAATTTGGGGGTGTCTTATCAATTAATCCAACTCATTTTGAAAGCACAAAAAAGTAATTGTGGTTACAAAATTTATCTAGAATCGAGTTATCTGTCAAAAACTTAAAACGAATATTAGTTTTTATTTTGGATATCTTTCAACTGATTTTATCGAAAGCTTGACACGATCATTTGAACCAACTCTGTAAGAAAACCCTATATAACATGCTCTGGTTTTCTCCACTATCTATACAGTTGTTCTGTATCTTGAAAATTACATTCCAATTCAAACATGTAGAAAAATATATCGTAGCTTTACATTAAAGATGATATTTAAATGTTGATTTTGCAAACGAGAAAAACATATTACAGACAGTAAGACTATATTGAACGCCATGTTCAGCTGGTCGAAATTTGTATAATAATGTAGAACAAAGACAGGTCATGTTTTTTCTAAGGTAATCTCAATTCATGCTTAAAAGCTGTTTTCAGAGACAACTTCTCAACCTCTCTACTCCTTCGTGTAAATATAATTTGGCAAAAAACACCTTTGTTGGTCTCAATGGCAGCAGACGAGGGGTCTTAGTGTGGGAGAAAAACAGAGTTCTCTATACATTTTGAGATCCGATTGGGGAATCCAACCCCGATCGCCTAGTTTACTAAGAAAAAAAAGAAACATCTGTTGTCGAATTCGCAATACATATATAATCTTAGCTTTATGGGGTGGGGAGCTATTGTTTAAGTTCATTCTGTACAACATTTTGAAGATATTTACCATCTGTGCTATGAACGTTGTCTTCAACACACGTTATTTTTTATGTCTATTTCAATAGCGTTCAGTGTTTTTCAGTATCATTGTGATCGTCATTTATTGATTCCACTTAACATTCAAAACTTTCAAATTAAACGTAAATTTCACTTATTCTGTTGTTAGTTTTTCTTTTACTGGGAATAAAAATACAACATTTGATACGTTGCTGATTGTCAGTGTTTGCAAAAACGGAAATGAGGAGCGATGTATTGAATAAATCTACGTTATTATAAGACTTCCGAAAGGCTGACTACTACCTGTAAAATTCAATACTTGTTTTCCTTCATATGATCTCTTCAACAGGGAAAATTACTTAAAATGCTACTGGTGAATGGAATATTTCATTCGGTTGTAAAAAACATGGTTGTTAATCATCGCGCATGACTTGATCTAGGTAATTACTTTCAGATTTTATTGTTGGTATTTATATTCTGTCACTTCAAACCTACTGTTATACCCGACTGCCTAGCGAAATTTACATCCGCTTTTAAATCCTTTACTTTCGAAAAGGTCTTTTAAAATCCGAATAATTTTAAATTATCTTAATATTGATATAATCTTTTCGTACAGATACATAATACAATATATTTGTTACACTACAATGATATATTAGTTCTCTAAAGACCTTTAAAAGATATCGTCAGCTTTAGGGTATATATATCCGAGATAGGAGTGAACACTGGACTGCGGCAAAGGTAACATTTTAAAAAGGTAATGTCTATCGACATCTCGTAAAGATCTAATCTTAAAGGCACGTTTATTTGATAGAAAATCCACTTAAAGCTGATATAAAGACCAGCTTGTCCTCACGTTGGTACAAAGACAGGGTCACCTCTCCCGTGTATACACTAGGAAGTTGTTTACCTGTTGGAAAGCCCCAAGTAACAGCGCCAACGCATAAACTTTTCGTCTCAATGTAAATTTGCATAGTTTACTTAAAAGAATCCCGATTTTTTTCACTGATGCATGGACAAAACAAGAAATGCTAGTGGTATTGTTATTGAAATTAACTGGGCTTAGATGACTTTGAAACGGCTGACTTCATACATATTGCGTGCATCACGCCAGACAAAATAATACTTGTAGCTGTGTGTTTATAGATACATGTGTCCCTTAGTTGAGGTTATCTATGTGTAGGGCGGGTGTGTCGCATTGCTGAGTTAACATTGTTTTGGGACCCGGAAGTACAGTTTTAGTTGTTTGTGTACTGTAATCACCACGAACAAAACACACGGAACCATTCTGATTGAACATACGCTGGTGTCGACTTCAAGCTGGATTCCTATGGAGATACATTGGGTGTTAATGTTTCGCAAGTTTGACTATTAAATACCGACAGTGTGCGCCCAATTTGAATCGAACGCTATGGCTACTCTCTCGTCTTTTCAAACAGGAGACTAACAAGTCAGTTACACAAACATTCCTCATCAGATCTGTTGCCAATTATGTCACAATTAAGGGCTCGGAATAATTGTCTTGGACTTTGTATATAACTATTACATAGACGGACTTTAATTCTACTTACAGCAACAGGTCAGTGATATTGATATCACTATTACTTCAAAGAGAAGACGCACCTGCCATGTCTTCCTACATTATCTGTCCCGTACATGACGGACGTCCATGTGTGATGGCATGTATATCCTGCACGTATTTTTTCGTGTGTGATAACTGTATTGAGAGTGACGCTCACCGTGGACATCATCTCATGACGTTCGATTCGGCATCTACATGTATTACTGAGAGACTGCGAAAAGAACAGGATACAAATTCGGTCCTACAGAAACAGCTGGAGTCTGACTTAACAAAGTGCTCGGTAATCAGCAAGAAAGAACGCGAACTTTGTGATTCGCGAAAAGAAATGATCATAAGGAGACGCGAAAGCTTAAAAAGACACATTGATTCCATGGCAAAAAATCTTGTTAAGCATCTTGAACAAGGAACCGTAGATGTGATGGATCAAATTGATGCTGAAAAGAAGAACATTCAAGAATTAATTGTGTCTGCAAATGAGTTTCATAACGAGGTGAATGAACTCTTGACCTGTAACATTAAAACGAAAATAATCGCACATGGAAGACTGCTTCTTCGTCCGGATATCGTCCGTAACATGTTTCCAATTATACGGAGACCAGCTTTCCAAGATAACAATTCGTCAGAAAAAGAGGTAAGACATCTGTTTGGGAAGGACGTGAAGGAGGATGTAAAACTGTCATATCCATCTTTTTTCAACGAGGACGGTACATTTGTTCAAGACGGAGAAAATTTATTACCACAACATACACCTGAACCCACACGCGAAGATGTTCCGAAATATCCTGAGGAAGCCAATATTGTTTATTCACGAGACGAAGAACGCAAAGACATTACCGGTGCTGAAACGACGAAGAATGAAACGGATATCTCCAGTACCCCATCAGAAGATTTGAAAATCGATGCCAATTTGCCACGTCTGCCTTTTCTTGAGACTGAAATTGGTGATGAAACCGAAATGTCAAGGACGGAAGCAGATGACAGAGACGAGGCACTTGTGTCTGATTCTGATGGCAGTCTTCCATTTCCAAACATGAAGCATTACGATAACTTTCTTTCTTTCTCCGATGAGGTATCTCAATCTGAATCTACATGGGATGGATCATTTTCGTCAAGTGTGTCTACGCAAGCTTACGATCCTTTTGATAACATGCCAGTTTGCTTGGATGGAAAGAAAAATCAGCATTCAGTTGAGGAGGAAGTCTTCCCTCCATTAGAAACGGAAACAGACAGACAATTTGTCACTTGTAATTCAACCGAGGTTTCGTCTTCTATAAAGAATCTAACTACGTCCCAGGATGATAATCCAGAAGCCTCTCAGCAAGACCACCAAGGGAAAGATTCAGATGTGATAGAGGCTACTTTACATCGTGATACACGTTCATCGCAAATGTTAGTGGAAGATGATGTATTTTCCCCAAACGATAGTATAAACGAACAAACATCGTATTCTAATGATGAGAGTGATACTTCATCTTTCGGGAAGGTGTTTGAAAGAGGGAATAGTTTCAAAGAAAACTATTTTGAATCAGTAGACTTCGATACAAATGTGGTGGAAATCGGAGATACAATGTCAAGCAAGCCATTCAACGAGTTAGATGATATAGAATTCGAGCCAGTGCAACTTCGACCAAAATCGAAAAATCGTGACCTCTTTCCCAGCAAAGAATTCCCAATAATGGAAAGAAAAAGCAAGGAAATCGATGGAGAGAGAACCAAGGATAAACTGGATTGCAATATGGATGACAGCGTTCTGCCACGTACCGTCTTTGATGAAAGTTCCTCTGTAGATCATGACACAATTACTGAATTCCGCAGGTCAGCACCCCACACGCACAAGTACAACAGTGTGATTGACTCACGTAAGATGTCTTTCCTACAAGAAGATCCCTCCGCCAGATTAAAACTCAAACAGTCGTTCTCGATAGATTCGCCCGTGATAATTGCCTGTCCCACACCTGAGGGGCGTTGTTGGTTATCATCCTTCAACAGAGAGAACGAAATCGTACTGGTAAATCGCAGATATCGGGTGAAGCGTACGATTCAGTTTGATACTCTGGTTCTGGGGATGACGATGTTGGATTCTAACCAATTACTGGTGTGCTGTCGTGACGAAATGTGCATTAAACAGGTATTACAAGATTATCAAGTAAAGACTTTCTTCAGCACTGCGCCTCTTAGACCTTCCTACATCTGTAGCGGCTTCACCGACGAGATGTTCGTCACACTTACCAACAAAACCTCATGGTCTACAGAACAAGGAAGCATTTCCGTTGCTATCAAGTACAGTGGGTCCACCTGCCAAGAGATGGCTCGTGCTCAGTTTGACGTAGACGCAGAGGATCTTTTCTTCTTCCCCTCCCGGATATGTTTAAACAGCAAGTGTATGTCGCTGGCGATTATTAACTATACATCACCGTCTATGAGTCACCTGGTGCTGCTTGATCGGCACATGTCGCTGGTTCTAAGATACATCGACCATCATAAAGTCATTCCAGCCAAAGAAAGTCTACCAGAACTTTCGGAAAAGTTCTTCATTACTGACGTCAGATTTGACCCCTTCGACAACATCATTATAGCGGAGCAATACACGAAAGAGATCCAGTTGCTTGACCAGTCATGCCAATTACTGAGGGTCCTTGTCTGTGAACAGGCCACTCCCTGGTCATTGGCTTTGCAGAGCAATGGCTTCCTATGGGTAGGCTTTGATTCTGGATCGATCAACATCTACAGATACAAGTTAAAATTTAAACGAACTGTGTCTTTACAAAGATCATTTCAGTCACCATGGTAAAGTATTTCATAGGGCATCATATAATGGCTGGGACTGTATCCACAAGGTGTATTGATGATCATCTGTGGTGTCCTCACAAGTATCAGAGCCATCTCCATGGTGTTGGATGTTATGATACTTACCGTGATCCACCTTTAGTACTGGTTATACAGGAGGCAACCTGCATTGACAGACGAAGGTAGTTTTGCTTTACATACAGAGTTGCATTTACACATCGGATGTAGTGTTGTAGGAAGAAGTGCTTTATCGATACACCGGAAGTAGTGTTGCATTAACACACCGGAAGTAGTGTTGCATAAAGAACGCTGGCAGTAGTTCTGCATTAACACACTGAAAGTATTAATACATCAAAACAAATATCAGGAAGTGTTATAATGACATACGAGAAGAGTCGTATTGAACAATATGATGTATGATTGCATAAATATACGTTAGCGCTAGGTTTGGCAAACCGGATGTCTAAAGTCTAGACATATTGTAAAAAAGAAACATCTTGCATGTATCTGAGTCTATGTATAGAAATATATGAGCCTTTAATGTATTTTGCAACATAATTATATAGCATAGACAGACTGATTGTTGTGGTGTAATAGAAAGGGGTATATGTCTAGTTGTACCAGCAGACATCCAGTCATGTTTTTGCTGGCAGACAGAAAGTCTTTTTGTATTGACAAACAGGAAAATGTATTAAACTAGCAGACAGAAAGTTATGTTTGTACTAACAGACTTAAAAGGTTTTTTTTGTATAGACAAACAGGATAATGTAATGTGCTTGTAGCTTTGAATGCTATGAAATCCAATGCTGTTATGTCCAGTGGATTGATATGATGTTATGTTAAGATGTGTTCATAGACAAAGTACTGGTAAGTATTTCTTGTATCATGGTCTGGCTACAATAAATACCAATACCAAGCTGGGGGTTGAACATAGCTCTGCATTAACTTCCAATATCTGGAAGTTTTTGAACACCCAAAGTGTAAACCTTCCTAGATTTGGTAGTTATTGGACATCAGAAGTGTACAATAACTTGTCCAATAAGCTCTTTCATTTCCTGGATAGATACTGCTGCCCCGAAAAGTTTGTCTCGAAATTTTGGAGGTTCACTTTCTGGCAATTCCAATTCAAATGTCCCATGCTCAAGCAAGTCGATGTCCATTTCAGTGTCACTTTATGACAGTTTGCTGGAAGTAGCGACAGGACACTAGGTCATTGAAGTCATCCTCCGGCAATGACAGGAAATCCAGGTCTTTCATATTGAGAGTTATCAGACGGAGAAGTTGCCTTCCTGCATTCGAAACAAACGAAAATGGTGAAAACTCGAAGCAGGAAGTCGGATTTGGGTTGAACTACTCATTGGTTGTTGACTGCTTTTGACGGGAAATGTACTCAGGAACACAGGACAAAAGTGATTGGTCCTTGGCAGTTGATTGACGGACCATGATACAAGCCAGTTATTGAATGTCAATAGACTCGTGTATACTCGATATTTCGGTGGGCGTTACTCGCGAACTCGTAAACGCCCACCAAAAATATCTCGCGATACACTCGTCTAGACATCCAATAATTATAACTTATTATTGTCTAATCATTGTTGAATATTGTATATGTGTTACACTGTTCGGTCTGTAATGATAATCTATAAATTGAATTGGATGTTTAGAGCCTATTCAATATGTCTTGCCTTGGGATGAAGGTTTTCTTAAAGTCAATATTAAAGCTGCAATATCTCACCAAAGTAAATTTGTGCATATAAAGTAATATGAGTAAAATAAAAAAAAAAAGAATTAAATTGAGTGCATAAAGTAATTTATTACAAAGATATAAACAAACCAACATAATCATTGATATTAATCCTATACTTCCCTACATGTAACAAAGAAAGAACAATACGGTTGTCATCATTATAAACAATTTCACTGGATTTATTGATAAAATGTTGTAACATGAAGATCCTCGAGTCAAAGAGATCAAGAATTATCTTTTTCAGTTACAATTATCTTAATCTATATGAACCACCTTAGAATTTTCTGATAAGGTCTGATTATGGACTGGTTTTCTATATATTTATACATGAATATTTCATTGATGGATGTTTTAAATATATCGAAAGTCATTGTACGACCATGATGTAGAAAAACTTAAACGCTGATGCCTGTAAGGCTATTGAATGGCACGCTCCGGTAACGGCCTGTGTACGGCCATGGCGGAGAGACACGCTCAGATAAAAGGCCTGTGTATGGCTGTGATGGAGAGACTCCCAAACACTGAACCGATTACAGGGCGTGTGTATGGCTGTGATGGAGAGACACCCAAACACTGTACCGATAACAGGGCGTGTGTATGGCTGTGATGGAGAGACACCCAAACACTGTACCGATAACAGGGCCTGTGTATGGCTGTGATGGAGAGACACTCAAACACTGTACCGGTAACAGGGCGTGTGTATAGTTGTGATGGAGAGACTCCCAAACACTGAACCGATTACAGGGCGTGTGTATGGCTGTGATGGAAAGACACCCGAACACTGTACCGATAACAAGGCTTGTGTATGGCTGTGATGGAGAGACACCCTAACACTACCGATAACAGGGCGTGTGTATGGCTGTGATGGAAAGACACCCGAACACTGTACCGATAACAAGGCCTGTGTATGACTGTGATGGAGAGACACCCTAACACTACCGATAACAGGGCCTGTGTATGACTGTGATGGAGAGACACCCTAACACTACCGATAACAGGACCTGTGTATGACTGTGATGGAGAGACACCCTAACACTACCGATAACAGGGCCTGTGTATGACTGTGATGGAGAGACACCCTAACACTACCGATAACAGGGTCTGTGTGTAACTCTGTACCGATAACAGGGCGTGTGTATGGCTGTGATGGAGAGACACCCAAACACTGTACCGATAACAGGGCGTGTGTATGGCTGTGATGGAGAGACACCCAAACACTGTACCGATAACAGGGCCTGTGTATGGCTGTGATGGAGAGACACCCTTACATTGTACCGATAACAGGGTCTGTGTATGGCTGTGATGGAGAGACACCCAAACACTGTATTGATTACAGGGCGTGTGTATGGTTGTGATGAAGACACACCCAAACACTATACCGATTACAGGGTGTGCGTATGGCTGTGATGGAGAGACACCCAAACACTGTACCGATAACAGGGCGTGGGTATGGCTGTGATGGAGAGACACCCAAACACTGTACCGGTAACAGGGCGTGTGTATAGTTGTGATGGAGAGACTCCCAAACACTGAACCGATTACAGGGCGTGTGTATGGCTGTGATGGAGAGACACCCAAACACTGTACCGATAACAGGGCGTGTGTATGGCTGTGATGGAGAGACACCCAAACACTGTACCGATAACAGGGCCTGTGTATGGCTGTGATGGAGAGACACCCTTACATTGTACCGATAACAGGGTCTGTGTATGGCTGTGATGGAGAGACACCCAAACACTGTATTGATTACAGGGCGTGTGTATGGCTGTGATGAAGACACACCCAAACACTGTACCGATTACAGGGTGTGCGTATGGCTGTGATGGAGAGACACCCAAACACTGTACCGATAACAGGGCGTGGGTATGGCTGTGATGGAGAGACACCCAAACACTGTACCGATAACAGGGCGTGGGTATGGCTGTGATGGAGAGACACCCAAACACTGTACCGATAACAGGGCGTGGGTATGGCTGTGATGGAGAGACACCCAAACACTGTACCGATTACAGGGCGTGTGTATGGCTGTGATGGAGAGACACCAAAACACTGTACCGATAACAAGGCGTGTGTATGGCTGTGATGGAGAGACACCCAAACACTGTACCGATAACAGGGCCTGTGTATGGCTGTGATGGAGAGACACCCTAACATTGTACCGATAACAGGGTCTGTGTATGGCTGTGATGGAGAGACACCCAAACACTGTACCGATAACAGGGCCTGTGTATGGCTGTGATGGAGAGACACCCAAACACTGTACCGATTACAGGGCGTGTATAGCTGTGATTGAGAGACACCCAAACACTGTACCGATAACAAGGCTTGTGTATGGCTGTGATGGAGAGACACCCTAACAATGTACCGATAACAGGGCCTGTTTATGGCTGTGATGGAGAGACGCCCAAACATTGTACCGATAACAGGGCCTGTGTATGACTGTGATGGAGAGACACCCAAACACTGTACCGATAACAGGGCCTGTGTATGGCTGTGATGGAGAGACATCCTAACATTGTACCGATAACAGGGTCTGTGTATAGCTGTGATGGAGAGACACCCAAACACTGTACCGATAACAGGGCCTGTGTATGGCTGTGATGGAGAGACACCCAAACACTGTACCGGTATCAGGGCGTGTGTATAGTTGTGATGGAGAGACACCCAAACACTGTACCGATAACAGGGCGTGGGTATAGCTGTGATGGAGAGACACCCAAACACTGTACCGATTACAGGGCGTGTGTATGGCTGTGATGGAGAGACACCAAAACACTGTACCGATAACAGGGCGTGTGTATGGCTGTGATGGAGAGACACCCAAACACTGTACCGATAACAGGGCCTGTGTATGGCTGTGATGGAGAGACATCCTAACATTGTACCGATAACAGGGTCTGTGTATGGCTGTGATGGAGAGACACCCAAACACTGTACCGATAACAGAGCTTGTGTATGGCTGTAATGGTGAGACTCCCGAACACTTTATCGATTACAGGGCGTGTGTATAGCTGTGATGAAGATACACCCAAACACTGTACCGATAACAGAGCTTGTGTATGGCTGTAATGGTGAGACTCCCGAACACTTTATCGATTACAGGGCGTGTGTATAGCTGTGATGAAGATACACCCAAACACTGTACCGATAACAGGACTTGTGTATGGCTGTGATGGAGAGACACCCAAACACTGTACCGATAACAGGGCGTGTGTATAGTTGTGATGAAGACACACCCAAACACTGTACCAGTAACAGGGCCTGTGTATGGCTGTAATGGTGAGACACTCAAACACTGTACCGATAACAGGGCGTGTGTATAGTTGTGATGAAGACACACCCAAACACTGTACCAGTAACAGGGCCTGTGTATGGCTGTAATGGTGAGACACTCAAACACTGTACCGATAACAGGGCGTGTGTATGGCTGTGATGGAGAGACACCCTAACACTACCGATAACAGGGCGTGTGTATGGCTGTGATGGAGAGACACCCAAACACTGTACCGATAACAGGACCTGTGTATGGCTGTGATGGAGAGACACCCTAACACTACCGATAACAGGGCGTGTGTATGGCTGTGATGGGGAGACACCCTAACACTACCGATAACAGGGCGTGTGTATGGCTGTGATGGAGAGACACTCAAACACTGTACCGATAACAGGGCCGATTACTGTCACTATACATAGGTAATGCACAATCTACAGATACAGCTTTATATGTGTTTGTACTGTTAACCCGTTCATATGTGTAGATTGAGTGTCACATACGTCCGGGTTTGGAAAAAAAATCCTTATTGTATTTTTAAATATGATGTAACACGCCATTAAATGGTTCGACAGAAGTTCTTTGAAACCGTAATCCGCTGTTCTTGCTCAGAAGTGGAACAACGTAAAATTTGATTTCCTGTTAAAATAATGATCTGCAGGTTCCCACAGAATTATAAGAATAAGGATAAAACTCAGACATTCTCATATTGAATAGTATATTACTCACCTCTAAGACCCCAAGGAGTGAACTTGGGTTTACAGAGACTACACGAAGCCATAAAAAATTAATGATTTTTCAGAGGTTTAGCACATGTATGATATTTTAGGTATTCCAACTGTCCCTACTGGTAATATAGAACGTCTTATATAACAAGTAAGATATTTCGATGATTACACTTGCCTACTGGAATGCAATGTTAACGATCTAAGAGAGATAACTCCAACTCTGCTTTACTCTCGCATTTCATTCAATTCAATTTTCCTTTCATTTTTAGTCGTCGTTTACTTTGAGACCAAAATAATAAACAAACAAACAAAAATAAAAAAAGAAGGAAATAATAATAATAATAACCACACACATACAATGTTAAATATATACTACAACACATAAACTTAGACCGATTCTATGGCAACTTTCCTCGGTTAAAATTAGTATGAACCAAGCACAAACTGCATAACATTTGTGGACAAATATTTAGAAGTTCATGGTCAGAAAAGAGCAGTTGATTTGAGAATATTTATTGATTTAGTGATTTCTAAACTGTGTGTTATATGTATACAAAAGGAAAAATATTTCGGCATGTAATTGCTGTACAATATTCTCGTGTGGTCAGCTCATCTAATATTTCGTCACGATGTATATGTTTAGTTGCTGCGGTCATTAACATAAAAAATGGATTATTATAAAAATGTTTATATAATTAACATGAGTCAGGTAGTGTCTGGAATGTCGAAATGATATTCTCGGTTGAAAGAATAAAAAACCCCACTAATAACTGTAAATTTATTGGTCATTGCTTCGCGAAATGAAGAAAATTTGACGCGCTACAGCGAGTGATCGATCGCGTGTTCATTGTGATGTTGATGTTTTGTGTGCTTGTGTTTATGTGTTGACGTCATGATATTGGCTGGCGCTAAACGCTGGATAACTGGCAGTCTCTACCTGAGTTGTCGTTCCATATTTACATTTCCGGTGTTTATCCTCTATATAGACCTACCAACGAAATTGACGTTTACACTTCGGTAAACCTTTCGCGTATGAATACATTGGCCTTCAGTAACTTGACAACAAGCACACTTGGCGTGATGCCCAAGAGCACCTTCTCCACTAAACCCAGTAGTCCGTATGCAATTGCCTGACCCAGCTAGCCATCAAACCTTTGCTAGCAGTAATTCATCCACTGTAACGTCTGGATCTCTGTCACACCCCGTTTTCCATGGGCGTAATTTTACCTTCCAGCGGTGACATTATTGGTAGTTGTGATCTTCCCCTTCAAAGTAGCCGCATCACTGTAACACTCTTACGCAATTAATGTCAATGCGCAGTGATTTTTTTCTTCAAAGTTCTAACATTTAATAAACCTTTATTAAATTAAATATGTTGAATAAATATAAGTATAATGATAGAAGGCAAAAAATGTTGTAAATTTAGATAGGAAATAATTCAAATAAATGATGCTATATTGTGGAACTGTATTTGCTTACGTCTTGTGTATGACAATTATTCCCGCCAAATTGGAGTCAGCTGTTCGGCTATTCCATCAGATGTCGGGTATTCTTGCCTAAGCGTGTAATGTCCAAACAATTGAAACCGGAATTTTTTAATGCGGTATTCTCAAAGAGGAAACCAAAAAATGTAGCGCGTCATGTTAAAATATCTTAAAAAATGCAGTTTACACACCAGTAAACAACAAAAAATTAAAATCATTTCTTAATTAACAGACACAACACACCTCTGTAAATGGCTAATGTACTGCCAACATTTGACATCACGGTAAGGGTAAAAGTTTGACGTCATGCAAAATTATGGCGGCATCCTTGACTTCCACCTACGAAGGACACGATTGTTAAAATTATTATTATTTGCACTTTTTGAGTGGGTAAGTGTTAATATTATAGCCAAATTACCACCAGTTATCATTAAAGCCCCAATATACGTAAAAATCACTATAAAAAAAACTTTATCTTATTTTCCCCGTAATATATGCAACAAAACAAATACTTTCCTTTAATTAAAGAAAATAAAACTGACTGTTTTCAATTTAAACAAAAATTGAAAAAATCGGATAATAAACAATGTGGGATCCACAATAATTCATACATTACCGCTCGTAGCGATAACATTGCGCATGTGTAAACATGGCAGTCCCAGTACAGACGTTCACCAGTCGCTTCCTTTTTTTCCAATCATACATCAGGCCAGTTCTGAATTCTTACATTATAATCGTGCGTCGTATCGTTTCTAAACTAAATATTCCTTCTAATAATTTCCCAAAAACTGAATGTTTATCACAGGAATACCTTAAGTCTACGACAAGACTTCGCAAACAATGTTTGTAAACAAAAACTTACCGTAGACATATTTGCATGTGCTTCCTCTATAAGTAGAAACAACAACTCTCGCGAGATCAGGTCACGAACTTTCCGACGTCGTTCGACAACAATCGTAATTTCGATGGCGGCGTGTTTAAAATGGAGGTGTGTTTACAAATAGCGAGTTTCAACTGCTCATATATCAATACTTTATGCAAAAAGTCATGGTAACTCTTGTTTGAATAACTTAATTTTAACAACATCTTAGAGAATATCTCAATAATTATGTGTGATTCTACACTAAAGTTTTGGTGAATGTTACGTATATTGGGGCTTTAATATTATATCAATGTGTATTTAGTCAAACTAATTAGGGGATGCGAAATCGCTGTCAGCGTTTTTGATTAACATTATTATGGGTAAAGCGTATATATATATATATATATAGAGAGAGAGAGAGAGGATAGGGAGAGGGAGAGAGGGAGAGTGCGTGTGTGCTTGCGTGCGTGTTTGAAATAAATATCACGATTTTCATGCAAGATGTCTCAAAATCTATCAACTAAAACACAAGGTTTCGAGTAGGCACGTAAATCGAAAGGGCGTGAGGGTTTGTCAGTCGTCATAATGAAATTTTGAAATATTTAATTTCTGATGCGATATGAGAGTTTCCATGGCGGGTTTCTTCAGTGAAGCAGCAGACGTTTACCCTTCCGGAACACCTAATTTTATTGATCTTGTACTTTTTCATATTTTGCCCTAGTTATATGGAATTTAGGTTTGAATTATGATTATGTTGCCATGTTGGTATTTTCTTGGTGTTATTTATATGAGTTTTGCCGACGTCGGCTTAGCCACGATATGATTCCCTGCCTGAATCACCATTACTGGACACTTTTAAGCTTCCTTGAGGCTCAAACTTTTATGGTCGAATGAACAAACTCTACCGCTTAGTCATTTTACGGTGCTGGACATGCTGCTTAGATATAGCCGATTAATTGTACACAACCTTCATAAACTCTACAAATGACAATATATCTAGTGGAGGAATTGACGCTACAAATGGTCGACCAATGAGAATCGTTGGTTTTAAGAAGGATAACAAGTCTATTTTTTTTTTAGCTTCCTCAGATGTTTACAGGTAGAAATAGTGCTGAAATTTTGTTAAAATTGATTCTACTTTTAGATAATATGTCGACATATATTCCTTGTTCTACACACCCGTAGTAGTAGGACAATTCTATCACACTGGGTCATTAAACAAGAAAAAAAATACTCAATGTCTTTACACGTAATGACAGGATGTCAACATTATATTTCATTGATATTATATTCATATCAGTCATGATATTGCTGATGGTTGATAATGGTACAAATATGTCTAATATATATTCATAATACATAAACACCCAAAGCCAGTTATAGTGTTAAGAAAACAGATATATAAATATATGATTAGTTCACATAGACATGAAGTAACGGTAGGTAGTTAGGGCCTCAGGATGAAGAATATGGTATAATAACGTCTGAGTATGTCATACGTTACTATGCCGTTGATATGACATAGTATTTCTCTGTGGCACTAATCGGCTTCCGTATGAAGTTACAATCTAATTGTTAGTGATAAAAATATTCCGTCAGTAGTCATTTTGTTCACACAAAAGTTATGCTTTCTCAAATACGAATACAGCCCCTTCTTTTTCTTCAAAATACTTCGGAATTATCCTTTTTTTAATCGTTTTCCATTTTCCAGTTTCCTCCATGTTTTCCATCAACACTTCCAGTATACCGTCATATTCCGGATGTCTCAGGTATTCCTCTCGCATCACTAAGATGATAAATCCACCTGAAATACAACAACTAAAATCGAAGAACTGACAATTAATACATTATAGGCACAAAGGGATTGTAATGGCAAACTTTATCATCTGCGCGAAGCATTCATTTGAGTACATATCATCTAATAAGGTGTAACGCCCAAAGTAAAGATAGGGAATCACAGATGATATACAACAAAACGATAAAATAGGCATTTGTCAGTATCAAGTAACTTTGCAAGACAGAAAGAATGCAAGATCAGCGTCTAACAATGATTGAATAAAAGATACACAAGTCAATATCACCTTTCAATACAAATTAATAGTCCGCTACAATAAAGCATTAAAATCATACAGCTGAGAAAAAGTAACAAAAAGAAAATTCAAAAACTTGACAGGAGGTTCTCTAGCCTGAAGATTTAATAAATTTTCATACATCAAATAAACTCAGGTAGATAGGAGTTGCTTCCCTTCTGTTATATTACAATGCTATCATCTAATGACTATGTTGTATATTAATGTATTTTGCCTTGTACCACTGTGATGTTATGTATGGGAGAGGATTTAAATATGCTCTGCCTTATGTCCAATCCTTTTTAATATATATCTATCTACATGTCAATAAAATTCACAATCCAGACGGGAAGGTGCACAAATTACAAAATTAAATAAATTTTGTGATTTCTATATGTCAGATAATCTTAAAACCATGTCAAATACATGTATATATTCTGAATCGTGTCAGTATTACAATGAATTAAAACGTGGCGTACAGGTTACGGTAAATCTCGGGGACTTAAAGTCCACTAGCAGTGTCTAACACATACTCTTTCAAAAGATTGTACAAAAACCGCACAAGTGAATAGCACCTTTCAATAGAAATAGAAGATACAGTAGAGATAAAATATTAATTAAACTGCATACAGCTGTTCCGTGTTGGAATACTGCAAAATAACTAGAAGGGATTATAGTGAAATGTTAACAAGAGCAGGAAAAATGAGAAAAAATATAGAAAGTTATTACCTTTACGGGTTATTCTTAACATCTCCCATAATGCACTTGCCGGAATGTGGCCTTGACCCATTCCTCCGGATGAAGCAACGATGTCATAGGTGTCTGCACGGAAAGAAATAGTCTGTGGTTTACAAAACGTTACAAATCAATCATATTACACACAAGAAAGAATATTAAGTAATAAGATAAGAACTTATCAAGCAATATATTGATATTTCTCTTAAATCATTGGAATATTGTCGCTATAGAATTATACTGTATGCTATAATCGCAAAATCTATATTTCAGTTGTAATAAAAAGCAGTTTCTTATAATTGACTTTAATCCGTTTCTTTGATGTGTCTCTTCTTAGTAGCAGATTCGAAGTGGAATACATTTTCGAGATTAAATGGGTAAATATACATTCATATCTTCAATATCTTCAGGAACCAACACAAGCACAATTCTATCGCGTCATATATTAAACACTGCTATAGAAAGAACATTGTAATTAATAGTTTAAATACTGGTATAATTTAATTCAATACAGATAAAAGAATGACGTAATCCATTATCCAATCACCATTTCCTACATACCAGCTTCTACCTGGATCAGTGGCTCCTCCGACATAAAATCATTGATGACTTTTTGATAAATATTCCGAGTGTTGGCCTTCTCTAACATTTTTGTTGATGGGTCCAATGCATGAAGATTTCTGAAACCTTTCAGCTGCAGCTATAAAACCAATACAGATGAATATAACATTGACGTCTAACAACTTCAATCAAGATGTACATCACCACAGTTAGATCAGAGTCACATTATGAGACCCTGGCTAAGATCCAAGTTTGACTTAAAAACAAAACCCATGTTAACTTCCATTGTCGATCAACCTACTTGTTCTCTAATTTTACATTTATCTTTAGAAATTGATCACAAAAGTTCTAAATTCAAAACATGTTGAACTCCCTGATTTATACCTCTTTGCCAAGAAATCCTGTTCCAGCGGCCACATCGAGCACTAAGGCAACCTCTCTATTTGCTTCTGGTATAACGTCACAGCATTCAATGGCTGCCTGTATCGGACCTTGATATCGACCAGGGTTTAAATCCTATAAATTGACATAAATCTGGACTGGAGTACATGAAACATTTTTATAGCGAAGGAAAAAAAAAAAAAAAAAAAAACAGAATCACATCTACATATTTCTCGTCATTTTGTTCAGATATCCATTCACAGATCGGATGGCAGGATTAGAGGTACACATGATTTTAATTCAAATTCAACCCTTTATTAATGAACCAACTGCGACGTGTAAACTTATAGGTTTGGGAAGCACAACATAACCACGTTGAAATGGAAATTTCACAGTGAGTATATCAAAATCTTTATACCTAGCACACAGCTTATAGAGAGTGTATGGCTGGCTTCCTTTTTAACTGAACAATAACACCCGCTACATCATTAATCTGTAGATGTTTTATGTATCCATTTCAGACCCGAAATTCTTACACGTGAATATTTGTACAAAAGACACACTAGCGCATTTTAACAGAAATTTAGAGATAAAATATTTTTTAAAATAAGAAAATATCATTTCTACTACTTAAAGTTGGTGTTGTAACGCTCCTATGGTATCATTTGTTACAATTATAAAGAAATATTCATACACACGTGGGATAAACTTTAAAAACGTTTAAACAACTGTATTATTGTTGTTTTAATCATAGGACTTCTATCTAGATTCCATTCAGTTATTGATATAAAGATAATAATTCCATTAGGTATTTATTTGAAACAAATTATATTGTTTTCAAATATTACTGAAAACTTGCCACCTTTTTAAATTAGCGACATGTCACATCATATTGTTAAAATTGTAAACAATTTTTTCAAAAGTTACAAACTCGAGTGATTGACTATCATTTAGAACAACCTACTTGTACTGAACATCATTTTGCGTTTGAAATAAATATTGATTGAGTTGTAGTTTCACCAGATTGGCGGTAATTGATGACTTACAATTTCGTACGTATCAGCCCAGCTGTTGTAAATATCCTTGACCTCTTCCTTAGTTTGTCCTGGTGAGAGCACATTTTTTATTTTATCGTAAACCATCTTATCATTACCAGTGTCGTCTGTATTCATTTTAAATTCTGAAACTCATATATGTGATAATTTTAATTTTTTTAAAGACGAGGATATGTCGCAGTGTTGGCATTAACGATTATCGTATGATAGACTGTTCACATGTTTATGAAAGACTAATGTAAAATATATATGGACCTGATACAATATCATTGCTGGATAGAACAAGAAGATCCGGGAACTTGTTATCTGACTTTTAAGTTCTAAAATGTTCTGTAACAGCAGTAGTGGTAACAGTAAGTAGATAATAATAACAACCCGAAATGTTAGTATCGTTAGTGACAATAACGTTTTCTTGATTTTAATTTCTCAAAAACATTTTGCCTTAATCTCTTCCGTGGAACTTGATTTCTCCATCATGTACATATCCATACCCTTTTCTAAATTGAAAAAAAAAAACGCTTTTGTTTTCTTGTTATGAAAGATTTCATTTCCACGAAAGGTGAACGACAGTACAAATATATGATTTTGTGAACTATACTTAAGCGTATTTTAAATAGCCAAAATAAAAGGTAAAACATACAGAGGCATAAAAGACAAAAATAATAGATCGAGTTTCTGATTAACAACATCTTCAGGTTTTCACAAGAAGCAAAATTTATCATAGAACTTATAAAACAGGCCACAAAGACCTTGCAAAGTTGTTTAATTCCACTCTTAGATATATTAATGACAAGACTTATTGAAGACTTTTATCGTATATACCAACCAGAATTGGAAATCAAGGCCACCACAGACCTTTCTACATCAGTCCCGTCATTTATAATTTTCGTAATTTGTAAGAAAAAAAGTCTTCTTTCATTATGGATGATAACAGAAATACATTATGTCAAGCGATCTGACAAGAACTGAACCCGGGTCACTTGTTAAACAATCCATGGGTCTACTGAATAAGTCGTTATGACGGCATGATATTTCCAATGTGCACTATTGACCGTATCCATCGCATATATCTACATAAATGGAAATTAGGGACACGACAAACTCATCTTACAACGAAACCAACATTGACAAACTTTCAAACAAGCTGTATGATATGCGTGATGATTCTTATTTCCCTGTCGTGAATTTTTCATTTCTGAATTTCAATAACCCCGCATCCCCTGCTTATGGTGGTTGCATGTTGAAGGTGATTCGATGTTTACATTATCACGATTTTCGTGCATGAAGTCTTCGACTGAATGACAGATTCGTAATACAGGCTTTCGAATTGATTCAGGTTGATAAAAATCAAGATGAAGTTTTATGGTCGCCGTAGTGATCTCAATGAGAAATATTCTTTTTTCTTTGTGCGATATGAAGGTGGACGTGTTTGATGCTCGTAAGTTTGCCTGTTGGTTCCGTTGTTGTATACCTTGTTCTCATTCGAGAACGTGACCTAGGTTTACATGGCGAGTGTCTTCGATAAAGCAAAAGACATATACTCTTCCGGAACATCTCGTTATGAGTCTCAATGTAAATCTTTCTTTTTATCATATTTTGCTCTAGCATTATTAAATTTGATAAATACTGACATGGAAGGATTTTCTATTATTTTCTCATTATATTCCATAAATACATTTGAAAGTCACATGATTGACTTCACCAGAACCTATAGATTTATTTCCCGCAAAAGGTTCAATAATGATAATGAGCGAAAACGTACCATATTTATTCTAACAAACCTTAAAGACAAAATATTGACGAAAATTTCATTTGATAAGTTCTTTCATTGCCTCGAGTTTTTTCTTATCTGATATTCGGAGGCATACTTCCAATATTACAATTTTTAAAGCATGACGTCGACAGCTTACAAATAAACTCAGATACCATGGGTTTGAAAAATGTGGTTTGATAAGACTGAATATGTTAGATCGTCATAATGATCTCATTGGATGTATTAGACGCTCGTTTGTATAAAGGTATGTTCCATTTATTTTAACTTGATCGTATTAAGGAACGTGGCTAATACTTTTTCGGATTGACCAATACTTGGCGGGAGTCGTCAATGAAGCAGAATACATAAAAAAAAGTGGCAGAGAAAGCTTGAACAGGTAAAACGGGAAATAAATCACTGAATCATGGGATATTCTCTGGTTTTATTCCTTGAAATTTTCAGTGGATTCCGTGTAAAGATTTCTCTTTTTTTTTCTTGTATGATCGATGTTATGTGTGAATTAAAATCCTTCTAATATTTTTTTTCTGTGCAAGCAGTGAAATATTGCCTGCAAAAAGTTACAATGAATAAAGTCATAGAATACCTGTTCTATATTAACGAAAAATGCAAAAACTTCAACTTCAACTTAACCAACAATATTTTGTTTTTAAGTTGAAAAAAGGATAATGTATTGCAAAAAATAGGAAAACCGTACTGCTATGGAACCTTCAGTACATTCTAACTACATTGTATACTAATGCGGTTTTTTATCGTGACTTTTTATACTTAACATGTTATACCAGTAGTCTTCTATGTAAAACAATTGAAATAAGATATATACCAAAAATGTAAGCGATACAATCACTTACCTTGATTATCAAGGGCAGATTGTATTTCCTCCTATTTTTTCTTACACGATCCAATTTTTCTAACAACTGGTTATCTTTTAACCAGTCATTGAACAACCGAGGCCAGACATTCTCGTGTAGACTAGACATTTATATTGGACTACCCTTTTATATATTTTTGTCGTTAAAAAAATTACATATGTTGCACCTCTATTGTATTATTTTGCAGCGCATTGCTATTGCGCCAGTCCTGGACGGCCTGTCACTGTTACAAGCCAAGAAATGGCCAATAAAGTCCATGATATTGTTATGACTGACAGGCGAGTTACAGGTAGATATGTAGCCAGTTGGGATTTCAAAGGAAAGAGCACATTCCATTTTTTCAGAAGACCTTCCAGTGATAAAGCTCTTCGCCCATTGGGTTACAAGACTTCTGACAGTTGATCAGACAGACGTGCTAATCTGAACCTTTTAGAGGCAAATCATACTGACGCTCTGGAGGTTTGTGACTATGGATGAAAAGTGGGCCTCGGTTTTCTAGAAAGCTGGTGGTAATCTGAAGGTAGATTATCTGCAAAAGGGGCAAACAATAAATAATACTAATTATGCATTACTTCTTCGGCAGTTAAGAGAAAATATATTAAACTCTAGTACCACGGAAAACTCCATGAAAGTTCCAGGACAATGCCCTTTTCACAGGTTTGTCATGGCTCTCATTAACGATCGTGGCTTTTAACTGATTAATCATCCACCTTATAATGCAATATGTCAGCAATAAATCAAACATGAGGTAGGAAACTTATCAATCATCCTTCGGATATGCGTAGAAATTGAATTTAAAGCAATGTAAAATAAATACATTTTCCCTTCATTTGTGAAACATTGAAATATGCATATATAAATGATGATTTATATTTTTGTGTGTGTGTTTTAAACCCCAATTACATGTAACAACCCGTCTAAAATCACACTGAGAAGGTAAAAACTGAAAATACCTTCTAACCCACAATTTCTTTTCGGCACTACGCCTATCCCTAATGTTGAAAGTCATTAACGTCTAGTAGTCATTTCTCAACGACGGAAAAAATGTTTTGAATATGCTTTTGAAGTATGATCATGTCGAGAAAATTCCACCTGTCTATAAATAAAACCCCTTTTCTGGGAGGGAGTAGGCAATCGGGAACTTCTTGGCTAGGCAAGTTAGATCATGAGTCCCATGGCCCAAATGGGACAGAGGTTAACAACCGTTTTCCTTCATTAGTTGTGTTTCAATGTCCAGAAAATCAATTAATTAACACAATGCTTGTAACTGTACCCGAGTCTAATACAGTGTATAAATGTATATATATATGATATGCACTCGTGGGCTATTGGATGTTTAATAAATTTTACATGAAGTGCTGCAATTCAATGACGAGTGTTTCAAATTACATTTTTAAAGATATCGTCGGTGTATAAAATTACAAAATAGATTTGCTTTTCTATAACTTATTCATTATTGTTACGCCGTGCTATGAGACACGTATGCGGTAAACAGCGATGAAAATACATGTACTGCCAATCTTCGATACAAAATATCACCATTCATAGAACCATCGGATAAGTCGAATATTTCATTTGGTACCGTTGACTTCGACTTATCCTTGTCTCATTGGACTTATCTGTTATGTAAAATACGTAAGTACGTCTTGTCCAGCAGACAATAAATACTGACCAAAAAGGTTTATAATGCCTGTAATGTACAGTTATTTAACAGCAACAGACAGTCGATACTGAACAAGTAAAGTTTGTGATGCCTATAATTTACGGTTATTCAGGGTCAACAGACAGTCAATACTGACCATTCAAGGTTTGTGATGCCTATAATTTACGGCTATTCAGGGGCAACACAGTTGATACTGACCAGGCAAGGTTTGTGATGCTTGTAATTTACGGTTATTCAGGGTCAACAGACAGTCGATACTGACCAGTCAAGGTTTGTGATGCCTATAACTTACGGCTATTCAGGGGCAACAGACAGTCGATACTGACCAGGCTAGGTTTGTGATGACTGTTTTGTATTTTGTTATTTAACTCTTTCCCGTACCACATCTTTCATCCAGGTTACGTACCGAATGTACTTTTTAGTTTCGTTCCCGACAAGTGTAGTGAAATTGGCGGAGCCCATTTGCGTATTTTACGTGTTTTAATTTGAGACGATTTATTTACAGGTTAGTGTCAAGACATGACTTGATTATGCGTTGGAGTTTTAGAATATCTCTTTATTGTGTTCTTGACGCTTTTCCTCATCGCTGAGAACTGGTATTATACGGAAATGTATTAAATGCATATCGATGTTGTATCAAGAATCTTCTGTCCTTCGGGTTAAACTTTTTTCTACCTGGGAATGTACAGTGAATTGATATCGTAAAGGGCACCATTTGGCACTCGCATGTTTTAATGTTACCATATTCCTGTCATAACAATGTTGAAATATTTATTGGAAATAAAATTGCACAATGAAATATTGCAACATTGTCAAATACAATAGCTTAATTAATGTATAAATGTGCAACAACTGATTTATTTTAACATATTTCATTGTCATATTAGAACGTTGCCAACTTAAAAGTGACCCCTTCCTACATACAGATAAACAGCTATAAAATAAAATAACAGTAGTTACATTATTAAACATTAGAAAGTGAAATATGTTGAGATTAGACAATCAATGTATCATGTTTAGTTCTACACAAAGCTTGACTAACTATAGATTATGAATTTGAGAGAGAGAGAGAGAGAGAGAGAGAGAGAGTCTATCCGACCTTCCTAGGGAAGAATTTTCACAAGAATGTCCACGTCGACATTCAGCAAGCTCTATAAGTGTAGTGAAATGGGTATTGTTATTTAGGCAGGCATCCTAACCTATATATAGTTAGGCAGCTCGTTTTCAACCGCTATACTTATACATAGGGATTTATATCTGGGTTGTCAATGTAGATTTTGAGCTTCAATGAAATCGTCTATGCTACGCTACTGTGCCTCATTTACAGTGCTATTTACTGGATATCTTCTTTGATATTCACAAAGATCAAAGCCCGTTGATTTCAGTAGTAAAATCCGAAAGACAATTTCTAAAAGAGAACTGGTGAACCCTGGTTCATTTTTAATTGATGCTGTTGCCAGCAATATTTGTACTCAATTCATAGTATTTCAAATTCTACATTCTACACATCATTAAACAGCCAGGACAGAATCTTACAAATATTACTGAACAATCACATACTATTTACAGGAGTTTTCAAACATTAAAAACTTTTGTTTATTTTCCTTTAATTCAAAGTGGAAACATACGTCCAGTAGCTGTATTGGATAATCGCTTTCAAATGAAAATTATCTTGTGCTTCTTGCATAGAACTTCTTTCGTTAGATGCTTCACGCAAGAGTTGTGACTGTAGTTTAATATTCAATATGATAACAAGCCAATACATTTCCTTTTTCAGTTAATTCGAATTGGCAGCATATGCTGTATTGGAAATTTGTTTTCACATGAAAATGATCTTTTGCTTTTTGCATTTCTTAATGAAAGGGAATGTATGTTTAAGTACAATTACACGGTACATAATAATGGTTATGATCATATGCACATCTCGGTGAATATAAGTGTTATACTTTATACATACAGTAAGTATTGTTCCACTAAAACAGTGGTGTCTCTATCTTGTCAGTCTATGATAATATACATGACATATGACACCATCGTATACTGGGAGGGAGGTAAGACCGGGAAAGTGATATTAATTAATCGAGTAGATGAACCATTTAGGATTTTTTACTATAGAAAATTAGATAAGTTAATATAAGAAATGAACACTAACATTAGATAATCATAATCTATTCGTGGCTCTGATATATTCAATAGTTGCTTTAAAATAAATAGATTTGTTTTGTCAATACAATCAGTAATTGTAAGAGTCTGTTTAGGATGTGACGGGGTACTGATGTTTTGAAATTTCTATAACAACATAGTGGTGAATCTTTAAGATGATATCTAAATAAATCACAAGTTGGGTTTCTGACCGAGTACGATGTTATTTATCTGTTACCAACATTCATATCTGTTAAATTTCTGTTATTGCCTAGTGCTATATCACGAGAGGTTTGCAATAAAACGTTCTGCAGATTGATGAAGCAAAGTGATATTGGTCAGGTCAACCCTTGACGTCGGTTTGTTAAAGTCATTTATTGCTGGTGAAACAAAGCTTGTAGATGATATTTTGATCTCGGGGTAATTATCATTCTTTCATTACATAGTAAGTTCATTTGGTAAGATTTGTTTTATAGAGCAGTGTAACAAATCTGTGACATAACCTACTTCCCGAGGATGCCATATTCACAGCTGATATTGTTAGATCGTATCTCCAAGATCATGTTCTATTGTTATATATACATCTCTCTTGCAATCTTTGTTGAGCAATATCCATGAGAATTGTCACGGTGTCAGGAAAACAGATAAAAGAGGTTATCTGATCTTGGCGGAGAAGGAATTTGATTCCTGGTTAAGTATGTAATACGGCTTTTCCACGAACACTAAAGTTTTAGCCTTGCTACAAGGTTAAGGCATTGCGTTCACGCTTCATTAAGTCAACATTAAGCAGCATATAGACTTTGTTTACGGTACATTTTACAATCGGGTAGTGTCATTGTTGCTGAAAACCATAGTGGAAGGATAGGCAATCCGCTCGACTGCATTGAGTTATTTTCATTACATTTACTCGGCCTACGCATTCATCTCCAATTCAGAAATTTTGCAATATAGACAGATTTTTTTGGGGGGTTTTCTTTTACAAGCAGATTTTAAACAATGATAACAATTTCAAAACCTGTCCTTTTCAATCCTGCGTTCATTTTCCATACCCATCAATTTTTGCTATATTTCGAAACGCCAGCATTCAATGTCAATGCGCGCTTACATCCGGGCCAACAAGAGTGATCAGTATAAGTTGAAATAACTTGTTTCGCAATTGATGTTAAATAAATAAAGTTTATAGTTTTTTCAATGTCCTTATAAAGTCTTAAAAGTATTTACTACATGTGTTCTCCCTATTAGTCTTTATTTCATATTCGACAAAATGTAATATTGCTTTGTTGTAGTTAATAGTCATTAATTCTTTTAATTTCACAGAAACATGCCTCTCTCAATTGTACAGTATAAACCATGGAGTATAAGATAGATAAACCAGGCTGAGTTAATGTCAGGACGCTCTTCAGGGATGTATTTTCCCTTTATCTTTCATAGCAAAATAACTTTTTTGTTTTCACAAAAAACTTTAACAAATATTAATAACGAAATGTAAACAACTACATACAACGTAAAACATAATTAATAACAATACTTACCGAGTTCAGTTTGACAGTGAATACCTTAAAACTTTCTTCACGTTGGAAGTTTGAACTAAAGTCACGACGGATATGTTATACAGGCCATGTGCAGCAGAGCCTGTCTTAGAGCATAAACAAAATGTTCTTTCTTTTGTCATCATGTGAATAAAAGATATCTACAGTGGCGCCGGACTGCTATAATTGACAGCATCGCAGTCCTGTGGCATATTTTCTGCTCCATCTTTTTGGCTATATTAAAACTGTGATATTGTTAATGTTGTAAATATGTTTGTACAACATGATTGACCTTGTTGTTACCATGTCTGCCATGTTATTCGTCATTTGATATTACGGGATATATTTCTTTCTTGGTAGTTATTGACATGTAGTATACCCAAGTCATGATCCAATTATCGAGGTAGAAAATACAATACAAACAAAATGTGCTTTCTATTATCAACGATAAAGGATATCTACAGATTAAGTATTTTTTGTCAAACTTTTCTGAGCAACGGCTGTTCATTGTATAGCTGTAAACTTTATCGGAGGCTATTTCGGGGAAAGTAGCATAAAGCCAAAAAATATACTGAGGATGAAATCGGGGTATTACCAAACCACATGCAGACGCTTAACACTTCAGAATGTATGATTATATGACCCCTTTTTTGCAAGGTATTCGTGTTATGATTTAATTTTTCGCAATGTAAATTTTCTTGATAGCAACATTTTTGAATCGCCAACCTTTGGTGTTTACATGTCACAGTTAATTCGATGGTTAAAGTTTTTTCTCAATATCACGATTTTCGTGCAAGATATCTCAATATCTATCAACTCGAAATCTCGTGTTTTGCATGTTGATCGAAAGGGCGTAGACGTTTTGCTGTCGTCATAATGAAATATTCAATTTCTGATGCGATATGAGGGTTTATACGGCGGGTATTTTCAGTGAAGCAAAAGACGCTTACTTATTTTATTGTTCTTGTACTTTTTTCAGGAGTCACCGTGTATTTTTTTTCTTTTGTTCATATTTTGCCCTGTATATGGAATTTGGGTTTTAAATCATGATTATCTTGTCATATTGATATTTTCTTGATATTATTTATACAAGTTTTGCCGGCGAAGTCGCGATAGGATTCACTGCCTGAATCACCATTACTGGACATCGTTAAGTTTCTTTGAAGATTTAACTTTTATAAAAAACAAACTGTACCTCTTGGTCATTTTACGGTGCTGGACATGCTGATTAGATAGAGCCAATTAAATGTACACAACCTTCATCAAATCGGAATTGACGTTACACATGATCGACCAATTAGAATCGTTGGTTTTCAGAAAAATAATTTTTTTAAGCTTCCTCGGGTGTTTACATGTAGAAATAGTGCTGAAATTTCGTTAAAATTTATTCTACTTATTTAAATGATATGTCCATATATTCGTTGTGCTACACACCCGTAAGAGTAGGATAATTCTATCACATTGTAAACAAGAAAAATGATATTCAATGTCTTTACACGTAATGACAGAATGTCAACATTATATTTCATTGATATTATATTCATATCACTCATGATATTGCTGATAAATGATAACGGTACAGATATATCTAATATATATTCCTATATTCATAATACAAAAACTCTCATAGCTAGTTGTAGTGTTAAGAAAACATAGATATAAACATATGATTAGTTCACATAAACATGAAGTAACGGTAGGTAGCTAGGGTTCCAGGATAAAGAATATGGCATGTTAACGTCTGAATATCTCATACGTAACTATGCCATTGATATGACATAATAATTTCTCTGGGGCACTAACCGGCTTCCGTATAAATTACGATCTAATTACTAGTGATTAGTCATTTTGTTCACACAAATGTCATGCTTGCTCAAATACGAATACAACGCCTTCTTTTTCAGCAAAATATTTCTGAATTATCCTTTTTTTAATCGTTTTCCATTTTCCAGTTTCCTCCATGTTTTCCATCAACACTTCCAGTATACCGTCATATTCCGGATGTCTCAGGTATTCCTCTCGCATCACTAAGATGATAAATCCACCTGAAATACAACAATTAATACATTATAGGCACAAAGGGCTTCTAATGGCCAATGTTACCATCGGCGCGAAGCATTCATTTGATTATACATCATCTAATTAGGTGTAGCGCCCAAAGTAAAGATAGGGTAATCACAGATGATATACAACAAAATGATAACATTCGAATGTTTCAATATCAACTAACTTTGCAAGACAGAAAGAATACAAGATCAGCGCCTAACGATGATTGAATAAAAGACACACAAGTGAATAGCACCTTTCAATACAAATTAATAGTAAGATACAATTAACCGAAACTACATCATACAGCTGTCGTCAGTGATACTATGGGCCTAAATGTTAAAGCTTATGAGGCTCACATGCCTATTGATTAAATAAAATTTGTAATTTTCATATATCAGGTAAACTCAGGTGGATAGGAGTTGCTTCCCTTCTCTTGCATTACAACATTATCATTTAATGACTATGTTGTATATTAATGTGTTTTGCCTTGTACCACTGTGATGTTATGTCTGGGAGAGGACTTAAATATGTCATATATATATATGTCAATAAAATTCATAATCCAGACGGGAAGGTGCACAAATCCCATAATTACATAAATTTTGTGATTTATATACATCAGATAATCTTAAAACTACGTCAAATACATGTGCATATCCTGAACCGTGCCAATATTACAATGAATCAAAACGTGGCGTACAGGTTACAGTAAATCTCGGGGACTTAATATCCACCGGCAGTGTCTAACACATACTCTTTCAAAGGATTGTACCATTGAAAAGCATCTTTAAATAGAAATAGATGATACAGTAGAGCTAAATTATGAATTAAACTGCATACAGCTGTTCCGTGTTGGAATACTGCAAAATAACTAGAAGGGATTATAGTGAAATGTTTACAAGGGCAGGAAAAATGAGAAATAATATAGAAAGTGATTACCTTTACGGGTTATTCTTAACATCTCCCATAATGCACCTGCCGGAATGTGACCTTGACCTATTCCTCTGGATGAAGCGACGATGTCATAGGTGTCTGCACGGAAAGAAATAGTCAGTGGTTTACAAAACGTTACAAATCAATCCCATTACACACAAGCAAGAATATTAAGTAATAAGAGACGAACTTATCAGGCAATATATTGATATTTCTCTTAAATCATAGGAATATCATCGTTATAGAATGATATTTTTTTTTCTATTCGCATGTAAAATCGCAAAAATCTATATTTCATTTGTAGTTACAAGCAGTTCCTTATAATTGACTTTCATACGTTGCTTTGATGTCTCTCTTTTGACTAGATGATTCAAAGTGGAATACATTTTCGAGATTAAATTGGTAAATATATATTAATAACTGTTAAAACGTTTAAACAACTGTATTATTGTTGTTTTAATCATTTAATCTGTTATCTAGATTCCAATCAATCTATTGCTATAAAAATAATGCAGCTATTAGATATATGTTATGCTTTGAAACCAATTATAATGTTTCCAAATATTGCTGATTTTTTATTTTTAATTAGCAATATTTGACTATTGATATTGCTACACAGTTGGGTACTGAACAGTTTTATTGTGGTAGAAACAGATCACACAAACTCGTGGCTGTGGTACAAGGCTTTTTCTCTCATTGATATTTTTCAAAAGTTACAAACATACGACCTTTTACTCGGTTGAAAGAAATATCACACACCTGATGTGTAACGTCTATTTGTACTGACCATTATTTTGCGTTTGAAATGAAAATTGATGGAGTTGTAGTTTTCACCCAGCTGTTGTAAATATCTTTGACTTCTCCCTTGGTTTGTCCTGCTGTGAACAATTTTTTTAGTATATCGTAAATCACCTCCTCATTACCAGTTCCGTCTGTATTCATTTTGAATTCTGGAAAAAACATATATGTTAACTTTTTTAAAGACCAATATGTGTCGCAGTTTTGAATTGGAAAGTTTCGTCAGGGATGGCATTATCGTATGATAGACTGTTCACATGTTTATAAAAGACTCATGTAAAAGATTTATGGACCTACAACAATATCATTACTGGATAGAACAAGAGGCTCCCGGAACTTAACAGTAATCTGACTTTAAAGTTATAAAATGTTCAATAACAGTAGTAGGGGTAACAGTGATTAAATAATAATAACAACAACACGAAATGTAAGTAGTGTAAGTGACAACAAACAAAGACTTCTTAATTTGTCAAAAAAGGTTTTGCCTTAATGACTTCAGTGGAACTTCATTTCTCCACTATGTACATACGGAGGCCGTGAGAAAAATGTCTTCTTCCATTATGAATAGTAACAAAAATACATTATGCAGTGAACGAACATGGCACTTGCCCGCTCGCCAATGGCAAGTGATATCATATATCACATATCATTATCAAGCGAGTAAAATCATAAATTTACTCGTTCGGTTTGGCGAGTACGACAAAATTCCTCTCTCCAAAATAATGTTTTTAATTTCTTTGACCAATACGCTGAAGTACGTTTGTAAAATATCCGACTTTACAGTAACTTAATCGTACAGTAGTAATGTGTCCCATAGTAAGTACACGTAACAGTTTTCGGGCTAAATCGCTGTGAAATACGTCATCACTTGTTGATGGGTTGTGCCACTGACAAATACAACCGTGTTCCGATTGGCGGATACACTGTAATGGGACGCTAATCACTAGCAGTGTTACATCCAGCGTGTTTTCGGTTCATCAATTCAACATGTAAACATGTCCCTATTACGGTATGGCTTCACCGGCGCAAAAGCGCCAGTTGTGACGCCGACTGGGAATAACGATAAAACCAAACTGAAAGAATATGAGAAAAAAAGAAAAAGAATATTCAATTCAAAATGGAAGGTGGGCCGTGCTTGGTTAGAAGATTCGGAAGACGGTACCGGTATGTTCTGTAAATGGTGCAGAGACAATCGTGAACTGTTGAAGTCTCGTGGATTGATAAAACACAGCACCACTTTTATTGATGGGTGCTCAACTTACAAGTTGGAATCGATTACATACTTTTGTCACCAACTTCAATAAATAAAATAAACCAAATGTTAACATGTCACAATTCTTTATTGTTAAACCTAATGAAAACGAATCAATGTAGCCATTAATAATTTGGGCGAGTAGAATTTTGTTTTGGGCGAGTTGATTTCTAAAGGCACTCACCCGGTTCGGCGAGTAAAAAAAATTGTTAAGTTCTCACACTATTATGTTTAGCGATCTGACAAGAACTGAACCCAGGTTAGACAATCCATGGGTCTACTGAATAAGTCGTTATGACGGCATGACATTTTTACATATTGACCACGTCCATATATATAATATAAATAAAGTTAAATTACCACCTACATTGGATAACAATTACCAGTCCCCTGTTCAGTTTAAATAATAGATGTAAGAATATTTTGCGAAGTTAATCTTGAAGTCTTAGTATCCGGAACCTCTGATGTATGACTTAAATTAATAAACCTGTAATTATTTTCATATCCTTGCTTAAGTTCTTATCGAAAATGCTAGGCTGGAACTGAACCAAATAACACTACTCTCTGTAATAAAGAGATCAAGAAAAGTTACACATACTAGAGAGAGAGAATCTACTGACCTTCCTAGGGAAGAATCTTCACATAGAATGTCCACATTTGTCAGGAGACTCTATAAGTGTAGTGAAATGGGTATTGTTTTATTATTTTTTAGGCAGGCATCCTAACCTGTAAATAGTTAGGCAGCTCGTTTTCAACCACTACACTTATACATAGGGATTTATTTCTGGGTTGTCAATGTAGATTTTGTCCTTGAATGAAAGTGTCTATGCTACAGTACTATGAAGCACTGGTCATACCAAAATCAAAACTAGGCTAGAAGGACGAAACAGCTATATGATGCAGTTTAATTCATTGTTCGACTTTACTGTATCTCACACTAAATTATGAAAAGGTGCTGTTCATTTGTACAATCTTCAAATGTAAATGTAATATCGAAGTATTTCTTTCAAATGTAGTATGTTTGATTTATAGTATGAATACTCAAGATTTTTTGTGTCTGCTCATAGACTTAGGCATCTAATAATACACAATATTCAAACTCTAGTCCAGGATCTCCATGGCTGCTCGCATACCACGAGTGTCGATTTACAATTTCTTATTTTTATATTTTATATATTCTATATTTTTTTTAATGTACTTCTTCCTCAGCTCTTACAAAGCTTGAACATTATAATAAGTTTTCTTTTGTTGATTTATTTCACCAAGTTGAACATGTCTTACAATGCTTTCCAGACACTGCTTGTCCTATGAACCAGATTCAGTGGCAAAGTATGACACTGCAATCTTTTTTTTAATTCCATAACAATTAGAATCAGAGGTACCCTTGTGTGAAAAGTGGGTGATATGTTTTCTGTACTATCCTCAACCCTGTTGCAGACCATGTAGTACAGCATACTTAAATTCCTTCTTCAAGGTCAGTTATGTATGAATTGAAAATAGGTTTTCAGTGAAAACCTACTTTTAGTGGATTAACCCATCTTTTAACAGGCTTTGGTTTACTAAGATATTAGAATCTTGAAACATCCCAATATTAATACATATATAATTTTTAAAAATTCAAAATCATCATTTTACTGTCTAAACAGTATTTGCATTTACATTTGATAGTGTATTGATGACAATGTACTGAGGCTAATACTAAGATTAAATCCTACAGGAATTAAAATTGTATTGTTTTGTTGTAAACGGTAAATACCGCATACATGTACAATTCTTCAATAGAAATGTGAATAAACGAGAAATTACATTCCTGCTGAATATCGCAGACAGGGATTGATGCCGAGCAACTTCCTCTGGTCATCTACCATGCACCAACAAGCTGAGACAAATCGCAAAGGTATGTGCAAGGGAGAATTATTGGGACACAACGTAAAAAGGCACATTGAACAACTGCATTTACAGTGCTATTTGCTGAAGATCTTCTATAATCTTAAAACGTATTCAACACCTGAAAGATAATTTCTTAAAGAGTCCCAGTGAACCGTGGTACATTTTAAATACATACTATAACCTACAATATTTGTACATAATTCATTGTAATAATTCATTGTATTTTTTATATTCTACATTCTACACAACATTTAACGGCCAGGACAGAATCTTACAAATATTCCTAAAAATTACATGCTATTTACAGAATTTTCAAACTTTAATTTTTTTTTTATATTCCTTTAAATCAAAGTGGCAACATAGGTTCAGTTGATGTATTGGAAAATTGCTTTCAAATGAAAATTATCTTCTGCTTTTTGCATAGAACTCATTTTTAGGCGTACTTCACGCAAGAGTTGTGACTGTAGTTTAATATTCAATATAATAACAAGCCAATATGCTGTATGATTTTTGCTTTTTGCTTTAAATTGTTTTCAAATGAAAATTAACTTCGTGTTTTTTGCAAAGAACTCCTTTCAATATAACAACAGCCTAACACATTTTGTCTTTTTTGTATGTAATCATATCTCTACTGGCTGCATTTGAAAATTGTTTCCAAATGAAAATTAACTTTTCGCTTTTAGCATAGAGCTGAGAACATGACGTTTTGTCATGTCCTACTTCACCAGCAGGTATGTCATTTCATTAGTGACAGTTTTCGGATGTCAATCGGCAGCACTTTGTGATAAATGGACTGGATATGCAAAGATATCAGCATTTTATCGATTTTGAATGGAATATAATATTATAATAACCTCAAATAGGGAATAGTATGTAGAGATAGACAGATTGTCAAAAATATTCGGATGAATAAAATGATGTGTCAAAAATACATTTTAAAAATCAGACACGTACATGATGTCGGTAGTAAAAAGACATGCATTTATAAGAGAAAGATTAGATATATATGTCACTTCGTTGAAGAGCGTGACCTCTATAAAAAATAACTCCTCCCGTTGTAGAATGTGACCTCTGCAGCAAATATATGCCTCCCGTTGTAGAGTGCGACCACGATAACCAATATTTCCTCCCGTTGTAGAGGGCGACCTCTATAGCAAATAGATCCTTCTCGCTGTAGAGTGTGATCTGTATAGCAAATAGATCCTTCTCGCTGTAGAGTGTGATCTGTATAACAAATAGATCCTTCTCGCTGTAGAGTGTGATCTGTATAACAAATAGATCCTTCTCGCTGTAGAGTGTGACCGCTATAACAAATAGATCTCTCCCGTTGTAGAGTGTGACCACTATAACAAATAGATCTCTCCCGTTGTAGAGTGTGACCACTATAACAAATAGATCCCTCTCGCTGTAGAGTGTGACCACTATAACAAATAGATCCCTCCCCGTTGTAGAGTGTGACCACTATAACAAATAGATCCCTCCCCGTTGTAGAGTGTGACCACTATAACAAATAGATCCCTCCCCGTTGTAGAGTGTGACAAATATTACCAATACTTTCTTCCCATTGTAGTGTGATCTCTTTAGCAAATAGATCCCTCCCGTTGTAGAGTGTATCCTCTATAACAAGTATATCCATCCCATTGTAAAATGTTATCTTTATAACAAATTGATTCCTTACATTATACTGCACATTATCAATGCACATTTCAAACATTACTTGTATAGTTTAGTCCTATGGCAGGGTGACTTGTAAAACGTCGATCTATATGCCCATATGTAGTAGTGTCTGAATCAGTTATAATCATAGCTTCAATAATTTCTTCATCTGTCTCCGCCGACATTTTCAGAAAAGCAACAACGAAATATCGTGTGGTGCGATGAGAAATAATATACGCATGAACTTTGCTTGTAATATAGTAATGAAGTCGGGAATGAATGGTGTCGAACTGACTACATAGAGTGATGAAAGGTCATACATTATAACACATGTGTATCTTTATTCTCAGAAATACACTTAATTTATAGTTCACAAAGGTGAATTACATGCTGATGTGAAAATTATATCTGCATGTTATCGAGAATGGTGCAATTTGTACAATTATGCAATGAGTTCACCTTTGGACCACTTTTCATTTATGGCTGGCTTTTCAAATCACCTTTCGTCCGTGTTACGTGTTACGTGTATATAACATGTCACAAAACCAATTTTCTCATAACATATAAACATGTAATTTCTTGTATGTATTTGACTTAAATCTTAAAAGTATTTACGCTGTTAATCTATGAAATGAAGTCATATTGGGATATGTAAACGTACACATGTAAATCACTTTCTATACTGCTTTGAATTGTTAAATAGAATGTACATATGGTTATTAACTTATACTCTGAGACTGCTGACTTTTGAAACTGGATCGGGGTGGATTGTTACTGATCATCCCATCAACGGATACATACAGAGGCTCTGCATGTCTGGAGTCTCATTTTCTGTGCCCCATCCAACACTTTTTTGACCCAGCAAAATATTTAACATAAACAGTCAAAGTGGTCATGCGGAATACTTACTACCACCGCTCTGTCCTCAACCCCAGAGAGTAGGATCACTAACACACCGCCTAACCAACTTAGCAATAAAATTGCCTTTTCTCAATCGCATATCAGTTTTCCCTTTCCACTCTTTAAATATTACACTTTTAATTGAAAGAAAGGAATTTGATTAAGAGCGAAAATAACAGCAGAAAGTTACGGAGTGATGACCTACATATGGACATTAAACAACAAAAATTATAGCACGAGTACGCTACTATTCACTAACATTCAGTCCATTAGATGGGACTTACCATGGTGTCCTGTGGAATGCATTCTTATCTCTGAAATCCAAATTGTACTGAAGTTATATCTCGCCTTTCAGCGATAACAATATCATTGACTATTCTGGAGTTACAACAGTGACTGGCCTTCTAGGGTGTGCGCCATCCCAAGGCTCTGCCTGCTATGCTTACATTCCGCCACCCATCTATTCATTGTAGATATGAAGGGGATTCATTCCCTAGTGTTGCTACCATATCAGTATGGATATACTTCGATTTTTCAAACGTCACTTGCCTTGTTTATGTTAGAGTACTACCTTTTCAACATGAAGTGACCAAAGGATACACAGTCATAAAAAGTCGGGAAAAATGGAACTGACAAAGGACATCCCGGCTTAACTTCTTCAATACAAGGCTCACAACTTATCAATCACTCTTCATATTCGCATGTTTTTTGACGTTCAGGTAGTTTTACGTTACACTTGACGACGATTTTTTTTAAATAAACATACTTTACGTTGCATTCAATCGTTTTATGTTATTACATGATAAGAATGTTTTGAAATACAAAGAAAGAAAACAACTTATTCAACTTTCGAATCATTTGCATCCGGAATAGGAAATCGGCGAATTTCAATACAGTGACTAGAAAGAAACGCTCTGGTTGGCCAAAACTACGAAAGTTATATTATCACTAAAATTGTTTTCATCAAATATAGTCCTATATTACACTGGTAAGTGTTTTGATACAGCTCGATCAGCTATATCTTTTATCGTTCAAGATAATTCTTCTATTTAAACTAGTGTGTTGATTAGAATATTTATGAAAGTTTTTTTCAACACTGGATCAAATTTGCCGAGGTATAACAGCACTTTAGACCTTAAAGTTTTTAACCTATCGACTGCAACTTTACTGAGGTTACTAACTGGTCAATGCATTCAAAAACTGCATTTGCAATGTATCAGTTACGTGAAAATTTAAAAACAGTTGCATTTGAGTTGTGTTGCTGAATTGCATTGACACTAAATACTTCAAACCACATAGTAACCATTCTGCATCTACAACGACAGTTGTGAAAACCATATTCAACCATCACGAGAACTGCAGAATTGATTGCTGAATGTGTATTTCATAAAATTCTGTCACGAACCGGTGAATTGTGACAAACGGTAAAGATATTTTGAACTCATTTGAATTCGTAATTGTAGACAATAGGAGTCGTCGCCCTAAACTTATAAGGATTCATTGCAAGATAACACTAGCTTAGTTTACTCTTAATAAACAATCAAACAAAAGGTATTGATAATAAATCTTTTGTACCTTGCGATGAATATACGATGTAAATGAAAAAGAGTTGATTGTTTCTTGTGTTTTTTCTTTTGATTGAGCGTGGAGATAATAGAAATATGCACTCTGAAACTCTTTCGTGACAACTCTGTACACACTAATGGTTAGTAACGGTGGGACAATCAAGTTTCGGAATATTACAGAAAACATAACACAGATTTCCATGATACCAGTGATAGAAACTGTGTGTTAAAATCGGATGAATGACTAAACTGTAATTTCTAATATTACAAAAAACGACAAGTTTCACTACAACCAAAATGACGTTCAGTTCCCATTCAATCAGCGACGTCGTCCAATGAGTGAAGTTAAGTGCTCCTCCAATAATTTATACATTTGAGATTTATTTTTTGATAACAGTGACGCATAGAGCAATAAACTGAAACAGATTTTCAATTAGA
Source organism: Ylistrum balloti (assembly GCF_031769215.1). Classification (NCBI taxonomy): domain Eukaryota; kingdom Metazoa; phylum Mollusca; class Bivalvia; order Pectinida; family Pectinidae; genus Ylistrum; species Ylistrum balloti. The sequence goes on from NW_026782206.1 coordinate 195,617, forward strand.
GTATTTTATTGCTTTCAAATATATGTGTACCCTTTGCCCATACATGTATAGACTTAACCGAGTCACTTGATTCTAACAATTTAATGATCTGCAGTTCATATCATATTCAGAAAGCGTGTAGGCGATAACACATTTCAGTAAAAACATCAATGTTGATATCGCGCAGACATTCAACAAATCGTCCTTGATATCTATGGGAAAAAACGTAACAAAGAAAGACACTTAGAATACGTGTACTCAGAATAAAAGCTACACATTCTGAAAAGAACTTCAATGTCATCAGATAACTCCGGCTAGATCGGCTGGTTAACTATACCCAGTAGTCCGGAAAATTCGTCATCTGGACGAGTTTGGCCGGGAACGAAGGTGTCCTAATTATTGGGTGTTGTTTTTCTACAAAGAAACCAACATCAACAGCTTTCCACCAAGCTGTATGATAAGCGTGGTGATTCCATTTTCCCTAATGTGACCCTTTCATTTCTTGATAGCAATATTTCTGCACTCCAAACTTATTGTTTTTACAAGAAGGAAGGTTTATCCCCAATAACTACAATTTTCGTGCAAGACGCCGTCAACTGATAGACAATTTCGTAACACAGGCTCTCAAAAGATGAAGTTGATGAAAATTATGTGGAAGCTTTACGGTCATCATAGTGATCTAATTTAGACTATTGATTTTATTTGTGCGTTATGAAGTTGCAAGCTGCTTAGATACAATTACACGGTATATAATAATGGTTATGATCATAGACACATCTCTGTGAATATTAGTGTTATACTTTGTATATACAGTACTGGGAAAGAGGTGAGACTGGGAAAGTGATATTGATTAATCGAGTAGATGAACCATTTAGGATTTTTTACTATAGAAAAGTTAGTATAAGAAATGAACACGAACATTAGATAATCATAATCTATTCGTGGCTCTGACATATTCAATAGTTGCTTTAAAATAGATAAATTTGTTTTGTCAATACAGTCAGTAATTGTAACCCGTGACGCCGGTTTGTTATCGTGATATCGTGATATCGCATCGTGGTATCGTGATATCGCAATATCGCTTCCTATTAAACGAAGCGATATTACGATGTCCCGAATCAGCCACCATATCATTCTCATTTGGAAATCTGTAAGTACTTACTCGGATTGAACAAGATTTATATGGCGGATAGTCGAGAACACAACACACGCTTGTCACTTTAGAATGTATGATTATATGACTTTTTTGCAAGGTCTTCGTGTTATGATTTCATTTTTTGCAATGTAAATTTTCGATTTCTGGAGAGCAACATTTCTGCGTCCCCAACCTATGGTGTTTACATGTCACAATTAAAGGCTTTTTCTCAATATCACGATTTTCGTGAAAGATATCTCAATATATACCGACTCGAAACTACGTGTTTTGCAGGTTGATCGAAAGAGCGTGGAAGTTTTGCAGTCGTCATAATGAAATTTTGAAATATCTAATTTCTGATGCGATGTGAGGGTTTCCATGGCGGGTTTCTTCAGTGAAGCAGCAGACGTTTACCCTTCCGGAACACCTAATTTTATTGATCTTGTACTTTTTCATATTTTGCCCTAGTTATATGGAATTTAGGTTTGAATTATGATTATGTTGCCATTTTGGTATTTTCTTGGTGTTATTTATATGAGTTTTGCCGGCGTCGGCTTAGCCACGATATGATTCCCTGCCTGAATCACCATTACTTGACACTTTTAAGCTTCCTTGAGGCTCAAACTTTTATGGTCGAATGAACAAACTCTACCGCTTAGTCATTTTACGGTGCTGGACATGCTGATTAGATATAGCCGATTAATTGTACACAACTTCTTATTCTCCACAAATACCGATATATCTAGTTACAAATGATCGACCGATAAGAATCGTTGGTTTTAAGAAGGATAGATTTTTTAAGCTTCCTCTGGTGTTTAGATGTAGAAATAGTGATGAACTTTTGTTAAAATTTATTCAACTTTTAAATAATATGTCGATATATATTCCTTGTGCTACATGCCCATACAAGTAGGACAATTCTATCACACTAGGTCATTAAACAAGAAAAAGTTACTCAATGTCTTGACACGTAATGACAGAATTGCTGATAAACGATAATGGTACAGATATATCTACTATATATTCCTATATTCATAATACAAAAACACTCAGCTAGTTATAGTGTTTAGAATATACATGTATACAAAGTTCACATAGACATGAAGTAAAGGTAGGTAGTTAGGGTCGCAGGATAAAGAATATGGTATAATAAAGGCTGAGTATATCATACGTAACTATGCCGTTATAATATTTTCCTGTGGCCCTAACCTGCTTCCGTACGAAGTTTCGATCTAATTACTAGTGAATATTCCGTCAGTAGTCATTTTGTTCACGCAAATGTTATGCTTTCTCAAATACGAATACAACGCCTTCTTTTTCAGCAAAATATTTCTGAATTATCCTTTTTTTAATCGTTTTCCATTTTCTAGTCTTCTCCATGTTTTCCATCAACACTTCCAGTATACCGTCATATACCGGATGTCTCAGGTATTCCTCTCGCATCACTAAGATGATAAATCCACCTGAAATACAACAATCGATACATTATAGGCACTAAGGGATTGTAATGGCCAATGTTACCACCGGCGCAAAGCATTCATTTGAGTACATATCATCTGATTAGGTTTAGCGTCCGAAGTAAAGGTAGGATAATTACAGATGATACACAACAAAATAATAACATTCAAATGTGTCAATATCAACTAACTTTACAAGACAGAAAGAATACAAGACCAGCGTCTAACGATGATTATATAAATGACACATAAGTGAATAGCAACTTTCAATGCAAATTAAATGTGAGATACATTCAACCAAAAAACGATTAAACTACATTATACAGCTGTCGTCAGTGATGCTAAGGGTTTATGAGGCGAATGAGAAAAATCTAAAGTAACCAAAAGAAAATTCAAAAGCTAGACAGGAGGTTAACTAGCCTAATAATTGAATAAATTTTGTAATTTTCATATATCAGGTAAACTCAGGTAGATAGGAGTTGCTTCCCTTCTGTTATATTACAATGCTATCATCTAATGACTATGTTGTATATCAATGTATTTTGCCTTGTACCACTGTGATGTTATGTTTGGGAGAGGATTTAAATATGCTCTGCATTATGTCCAATCCTTTTGTCATATATATCTATCTACATGTCAATAAAATGCACAATCCAGACGGGAAGGTGCACAAATCCCATAATTAAATAAATTTTGTGATTTCTATATATCAGATAATCTTAAAACTACGTCAAATACATGTGTATATTCTGAACCGTGTCAATATTACAATGAATTAAAACGTGGCGTACAGGTTACGGTAAATCTCGGGGACTTAAAGTCCACTAGCAATGTTAACCACATACTCTTTCAAAAGATTGTACAAAAACCGCACAAGTGAATAGCACCTTTAAATAGAAATAGATGATACAGTAGAGCTAAATTATGAATTAAACTGCATACAGCTGTTTTGTCCTGGAATACTGCAAAATAACTAGAAGGGATTATAGTGAAATGTTTACAAGGGCAGCAAACGAGAAAAAAATACAGAAAGTGATTACCTTTACGGGTTATTCTTAACATCTCCCATAATGCACCTGCCGGAATGTGACTTTGGCCCATTCCTCCGGATGAAGCGACGATGTCATAGGTGTCTGAAAGAAATAGTCAGTGGTTTACAAAACGTTACAGATCAATCCAATTACACACAAGCAAGAATATTAAGTAATAAGATAAGAACTTATCTTGAAATGTATTAATATTTCTCTTAAATCTTAGGAATATTAACGTTATAGAATGATATTTTTTTCTATTCGCATGTAAAATCGCAAATCTATATTTCATTTGTAGTTACAAGCAGTTCCTTATACTTGGCTTTAATACGTTGTTTTGATGTCTCTCTTCTGACTAGATGATTCAAAGTGGAATACATTTTCGAGATTAAATTGGTAAATATACATCTCTTTCATCGAGATATCAGTCATATATAAACCACTGCTATAGAAAGAACATTGTAATTAATAAGTTTAAATA